>NC_066567.1:3874474-3909474 GCF_024679095.1 Eriocheir sinensis | reverse complement strand
ACACACACACACACACACACACACACACACACACACAACAACAACAACAACAACAAAATGTAATGAAAATAAACAAAAGAAAATAAATATAGACAAACACTGATCAGCTAACCCACGTACTAACTATTGACCTAACTACTTATATAGCTAACGATATATCTAATGAGTAACCTAACTATATAACTAGATAACTATAGTATATCCAACTAACTGACTGACTATCCAAGTAACTAACACACTAATCTACTAACTGTTTAACTATTTCAGAAGCTAACTATTTCACTACCAAACTAACTGACTCATCAACTTACTCATCCACTCACTCCTTCTCTCCCTCCTTCACTCACTCACTCACTCCCCACCCAAAAAACAGACCACTAGAAGCACAGGTAGCTATATAGTGGCCCTGGTTGCTGCGTACCTGTTGTTGTGTAATCGAAGTGTTGGGGAATGGCGCAGTTTAGGTTGGCGGCCGTGTGTGTGCATGGCCCAGGGATATCGACGAGGGGGCAGTGGGGAAAGAAGGAAGGAAGGAAAGAAGGGGGGAGGAAGCAAGCAAGGAAGGAAGAAATGTAGGAAGAGAGTAAGAAAGAAAGGAAGGAAGGAAGGATGGTTGAAAGGAAGGTTGAAAGGAAGGAAGGAAGGAAGGAAGGAAGGAAGGGGGAGGAAGCAAGCAAAAAGGTAGGAATGTAGGGAGGAAGGAAGAAAGGAAGGAAGGAAGGAAGGAAGGAAGGGAGGGAGGAAGGAAGGAAGGAAGGAAGGAAGGAAGGAAGGAAGGAAGGAAGGAAGGAGGGGGGAGGAAGCAAGCAAGGAAGAAAGGAATGTAGGAAGGGAGGAAGGAAGGAAGGAAGGAAGGAGGGAAGGGAAGGAGGAAGAAAGAAAGGAAGGAAGGAAGGAAGGAAGGAGGGGGGAGGAAGCAAGCAAGGAAGAAAGGAATGTAGGAAGGGAGGGAGAAAGGAATGAAGGAAGGAGGGAATGGAAGGAGGAAAAAAGAATGGAAGGAAGGAAGGAAGGAAGGAGGGGGGAGGAAGCAAGCAAGGAAGATAGGAATGTAGGGAGGGAGAAAGAAAGGAAGGAAGGAAGGATGGTTGAAAGGAAGGTTGAAAGGAAGGAAGGAAGGAAGGATGGTTGAAAGGAAGGTTGAAAGGAAGGAAGAAAGGATGGTTGAAAGGAAGGTTGAAAGGAAGGAAGGAAGGATGGTTGAAAGGTAGGAAGGAAGGAAGAATGAAAGGATGGAAGGAAAGAAAGGACCAGAGAGAGAGAGAGAGAGAGAGAGAGAGAGGAAAGTAAGATGGGAAGGTAATATGGACGAAGAAAATATTAGGAATGAATTTAGAGGGAAATGAGAGGAGTGGAGGGAAGACGGGAGGAGGATATAAAAATGAATAAAAGTAATTGAAGAAGGCAGACGGAGAGAAAAGAGGAGGAGAATAAATGAAAGGAGGAGGATAAAAGAAAAGAGAATAAAAGAAAAGAGGAGAATAAAAAAGAGAAGAATAAAATAACAATAAAGAGAAAAGAGGAAACAGAAGGAAGTGTAGAGAGAAAGAAAGGAAAATTATATAATGTTATCCCATACGTCATAATAATAACAGTAATAACAATAAGAATAACAAGAACTATAAGAATGATAATGCAATAAAAACAATACCTGCCTCGCTCACCTGGCCATTATATCTCTAATTAAACACACACACACACACACACACACACACACACACACACACACACACACACACACACACACACACACAGAGCATCAGTCAGTCTGTCACTCTCTATCGTTGCATAACACGCATAACGTTGAGAAAAAATAAAATATAATGAAATGAAACAACAACAACAAAAAAAAAGCCAACACATACATTGCAATACGAAATTAAAGTGGATAGCGATTTATAGAGGAATGGAGAGCAAAATAAACAACAACAACAACAACAACAACAACAACAACAACAACAACAACAACAACAACAACAACAACGCTAACTCTACTATTATTGTTAAAAGGCTCATCATAATTATTTTCGTCGTATTTCAGTTTTGTCGTTTTATGTGTATTAATATGGTTTGTTTTATTTTCAGTGTTTATTTGTTTGCATTTTTCCTATTCTTTTTTTTTCTTGTCCTTTTCTTGCTTTTGTTTTTGTTGTTCTTGTTCTTGCCCTTGTTAAAAATTTCCTTGTTCTTCTTGTTCTTCTTTTTTCAATCTTTTCTTATTATTATCATTTTTTTCCAGTCAATAATTATCTAACTTTCTCCTTTCTTGGTCACTATGTCTTCTTTCTTTCCTCCTTCCTCTTCTAACTTTCATCCTTCTCGGTTACGTTTACCTTCTTCTTTACCTCCTTTCCTTTCTCCGATTTCGTACTTTCCTCCTCCATATTGATTTCTTGGTCTTCCGCCTTCTTCCTCCTTCTAACTGTCCTCCTTCTTTCCTTTCCTTCCTTATTCACATTTTCCTTTATATCTCTACCTTCTTTCCCTCCGTTCCTTCCTCCAATTTCTTACTTTCCTCCTCCATATCGATTCCTTCGTCTTCCTCCTTCCTCCCTCTTTTAACTGTTTTCCTCCTTTCCTTTCCTTCCTTATTCACATTTTCCTCTATATCGTTTCCTTCGTCTCCTTATTCCCTTCATCGCTCCTTCCTTCCTCTTCTAACTTTCCTCCTTCCCTTCTTTCCTATCTTCTATTCTAGCTTTTCTCTGCACTGGTTCCTTCGTCTTTCCTCTTCCTTCCTCTCCCTCCCTCCCTCATATATCTATCTTCCCTCCTCTATATTGCTTCCTCCATCTTCCTTCTTCCTTACTCCCTCTTCTAACTTTTCTCATTCGTCTTCCTCCTCCTCCTCCCTTCCTCTGTTTCGGTTCCTCCTTCTCTTCCTATTTCACACGTACAAACTTTCAAATGGTTGATCATCAACAATAACAAATTGGTAAAAATATATCTTGAAATAAAACTAAAAGAACAAGAAAAGGAATCCGATACTTCATAGAGAAACATTAATTTTCTCTTCATTGCGAACGATTGAGTGAGTGAGTGAGTGAGTGAGTGAGTGAGTGAGAGATACAAAGAAAGTGATCAACTGGCAAAGCAATTAAAGAAAGTTACAAAGAAAAGTGTTGTACAGGTGTGAATCAGAAGAGGAAGAGGAGAAGGAGGAGAAGGAGGAGAAAAAGAAAGAAATAATAGAAAAAGAAGAAGAAGAAGAAGAAGAAGAAGAAGAAGAATCTGATTAAGAGCGAAAGGTGAAAAACAAGGTGTATACCTTGGAAGAAGTCTAATAAATTTGTTAGGCATGAGCGCCTGTTTCTGAAGCCATGCTGGGTGTCGGAGATTACATTATTGTCTTTTAGAAACTTGACAAGTTTGTCTCTAATAATCTTTTCGAGTATTTTTCCTGCCACTGATGTCAAACTTATGGGCCTGTAGTTTAATGCAACGCTTTTGTCTCCTTTTTGAAAATCGGTGTTACGTTCGCCATCTCCAAGTCTTCCGGGACCTTTTTCAATTTAACAGACTGGTTGAATATGTTAGTGAGTGGCTGAAGTATTTGTTGTTTAAGCTCTTTTAATAACCGTGGTGACAAACCGTCGGGTCCCGTTGACTTGTTCGTGTCGAGTTTGTCCAAATACTTTTTAACTTCTTGGTCGCATATTGTGTCAGTTTCCAGGGGCGTGATCTCACTCGGCGGGTCAGGGCTCTCGGGAATGGTTTCGATGTCCTCGACTGTGAATACGGATGCGAAGTTACTGTTGAGGATTCTGGCCATCTGTTTACTGTCCTGAGTTACAGATCCAGTCTCATCTGTCAGGGGACCAATATTGAATTTTACTTTCTTTTTCGATCTGATGTATGTGAAGAATTTTTTTGAGTTTGTTTTGATGTCACGCGCTATTTGTTTTTCGTAGTTGCGTTTACTACTTCGAATAAGGGTGCGACAAGCTCTGAGGCTGGTGTGGTACTGAGTACGGGCTTCGGCCGTGTCATTTTCTTTCATCAGGTTATAATTCCTTTTTTTTAACTTTACCGCCCTTTTTATTTCTGTGGTCATCCACGGTGGATCCACGGTACCATTTGCTCGCCTGGGTTTCGTAGGCACTGTAGCCTTCTCTGCCTGCAAAAGCTTATCTTTGAAGTTGTTCCACACGTTGTCGATTGTATTGTCGGTTAGGTGAAGTTGGTCCCAGGTCGCAGGGGGAAGCAGCTCACGGGCTGGGTTGAAATTTGCTTTTTTGTAGTCTTGTATCACTGACGGATTGTCTGCGAGTTTGTGACTTATGTTGACATTGAAACGGATTAAATGGTGTTCGCAACCATTAATTTTTTCACCAACTTCACAGCCACGAATGAGGTCGGGGTCGCTTACTAATACCAGATCCAGTAGATTGTTTTCTCTTGTCGGTTGAGTTACAACTTGAGTGAGGAACGAATCCTCCACCATTTCTATAAGCCTGTTACCCTCTTGATCTCCAGTCATCAGTCCCCAGTCAATGTTAGGGCAATTAAAGTCCCCAATTATTATTGCTTCTTTGCTTTGTGTTAAAGAGTGAAGCTCTTCGTACAGGGCAGTGTCGTCGGCTGCCTGTTGTTTTGGAGGCCTGTATACGGTCGCAAGTGTTAGTTTCTTATTATTCGCGGTTATTTCCACATAGACGGAGTCGTAACTCTCTGCGTCCTGTTTGTCTATTTTTATGGCAGGGAGCGTACTTTTTACGTAGCAAATTACTCCTCCTCCTTTCTTGTGCAATCGATTTTTTTGGAAGCTTTCGTACCCGGGAAATGACAGTTCAGATACTAGATGTGCAGAGTTGGCCCAAGTCTCTGTGATGGCTACCACATCTGGTTTCTCAGTTGCAATATACGCCCTAATTTCGTCCTTTTTGGGTAATAGACTGCGTGCATTTGTGTACAAAATGGAAATGTGACTCCTGGTTTGGCCGCGTCGTGTTGAATGAGTTCGCTTGTCGGGGGCGTCGTTGGTTACACAGTTTCTTGCAAGCCGCATCGACGCTACGGTTCGGTTGATCAAGGGTTGCCTTTGCCTTGCCCTCGCCTGCAGTTTTTTTAATAGCTTTTCGAGAAGCTTTCAACTGCCTCGTTCAGGAGCCTTCCAAGCCGCGCCGAACCAACCTCGTTCAGGTGGAGTCCGTCCTCCCAAAACAAATCTGGGCGCTGATTGAAGTGATGCCACGCATTCGTGAACGCTACGCCTTCATCGTTACATAACTGCTTTAGACTAGTGTTGACGCCGTACGCTTTACTGTTAAATCCGGCGAACGTATTGACTCTCGGTAGAATTCCAGAGACGATGATGTGAGGGGACTTGGTCTTGTATTTCCGAATGACTTGACGGTATTTTGATAACAGGTCCTGCTGAGTTGACTGAAGGTCGTTGGTTCCCGCATGGATCAGATACACTGTGTCGTCCTTCGCATTTACTGAAACTGCATCGACAGCTGATTCAGTATCGTCCAGTTTGACTCCGGGGATACAGAAACGCTGCCGTGTCAATGTATTCCGACCGCAAAACTCCGTAAGTTGGCCTCTCACCAGACTGTCGCCAACTAAGTTGACTCAAGTAGTCAGTTTGCCCATGCCAGGAAATAGCGTCTGGTTCGTACAAGTGACAGCTGGGAGAATGGTCTTGTAGTTTCTTTTGGCAAGGCGTGAAGTACAAGAGGGAGCGCGGGCGAAGGTGGGTTTGGAAGTGGTGGTAGTGACAGTAGTGGGTGGTTGGGAAAGGGCGGAGGGTAAGGCGTGTAGGGAGGGGGATGTTGTATCAGAAGTGGAGGAGGAGGAGGAGGAGGTTGAGGTCGTGTTGGAGGTGGAAGGGGAAGATGTAGTGGTGATGAGGATAGGGGAGGAGTCTAAGGTGGTGGAGGGAGAAAAGGGTGTGGTACTGTGGATGGAGGTGGATGAGGGAGGCAAAGAGAGAAGAGGAGGAGGCAAAAGAAGAAAAAGAAGAAGAAAAAAAAAAGAAGAAGAAGAAGAAGAAGAAGAAGAAGAAGAAGGTGAAGAAGAAGAAGAAGAAGAAGAAGAAGAAGAAGAAGAAGAAGAAGAAGAAGAAAAAAGAATAAAGCAAGGAAAAATTCAGCGAAGGAGAAAAAGAACGAGTAGGAGGAGGAGGAGGAGGAGGAATACGAGAGAGAGAGAGAGAGAGAGAGAGAGAGAGAGAGAGAGAGAGAGAGAGAGAGAGAGAGAGCATTAAAAAGAGCATTATGTATAGGAAAGTAATATTGGGAGCAGAGAGAGAGAGAGAGAGAGAGAGAGCATTAAAAAGACCTGTAGCCTATCAACCTACAAATTCTCTCTCTCTCTCTCTCTCTCTCTCTCTCTCTCTCCCCCCTGCTCGCTCTAATACCACTTGGCTTCCCCTAAAACCTTGTCCTCGGTGTCACGTTTTCTCTCACATGCTGCCACTACGCCTTCAAAGGGTAACTGATGTTTTATTTTCTTAGCCCAAGTGATATGAACTTCCTACATAATTATATTCTCCCACAGTTGGTCAGCGATAGGCAATAGATAAGTTTCCTGTCTAGCTTTATCTTTACCGTGTGTGTGTGTGTGTGTGTGTGTGTGTGTGTGAATGAAATAATAGAAGTAAATTCATTAAATACGAATATGACAGCTACAGGCACGCCAGTCCTCGTCGACAGACCGACTTGGTCGGATTGGCTGACGTCAGCCGACAGAGTCGGTCTGTCGGTATCCTGCTATGGGCCGCCTTTGGCAAAGGCCCGTGCTCCCCCCTTTAGAGAAGAAGCAATCTTTGAACAACAACAACGTATATGAATTAATTTATAATCATGTCCAAAGAGAGAGAGAGAGAGAGAGAGAGTATATATATATATATATATATATATATATATATATATATATATATATATATATATATATATATATATATATATATATATATATATATATATATATATATATATATATATATATATATATATATCAAATCATCGTAAGTAAAAAAATAAACCAACAAATTAAATGGAAAGGTAGGTATTCATCTCCTCCTCCTCTTCCTCCTCCTCTTCTTCTTTAAACATACTACATTCTTCTCCCCTCCCCCTTTCCCCTTCTTCCCAAAACACTTCCTCCCATTCTCAGAACCAAAAACCCCATTCCTCCCCTCCCCTTTGTCTCCTCTCCCTTCCTCTAACCTAAGTATACCCCCATCTCCTGCCCATCTTCCCCTTCCCTCTCTACCTCTTCTAGAGACAAAATTCCCCTGTCTACCCCCATCACCCCCTCAAACCCTTCATCTCCCCCCTCTTTCGTCCCCTTTCTCCCCCATCACTACCCCCTCCTTCCCTATAGTCCCCCATCACCCTACCTCCCCTCTTCTTCCCTCTCATCTATTTCTTTCAGCCACAAAGTTTAATAATAATAATTGAGAACATGTGTAGCAAAAATGAGAGAGAGAGAGAGAGAGAGAGAGAGAGAGAGAGAGAGAGAGAGAGAGAGAGAGAGAGAAGAGGAAGATCTGTAAACAAAGACCGAATTACAACGGAAATATTGCATGACAAGTATCTCTCTCTCTCTCTCTCTCTCAAAGTATAAGTCAGTCAGGTGAAATCAATATAGCCTTAGAAGGTAGAGGTTATAATAACAGAGTATAATCAAAAAGTCAAATTATAATAAAAAATTAGCCTAATATTGATAATCTTTCTGCTTTGAATTTGCGAAACCAAAATAATAATAATAATAATAATAATAATAATAATAATAATAATAATAATAATAATAATAATAATAATGCCCCTTAAAAACATAACAGTTATCTCGTGTATGTGAAATCCCTTTGGAGTATAATGAGTAGGCTATCAAATTCGTGTCGTGCCTAAAAAATGATAAGCGAAATGATGCAATGATGAAATAAATAATCATGACCGAGATGAAATAAAGAAAGGAAACGTATGGAGAAAGAAACGATTTTGAAGAATTATAAAGAAATATATACGCCCAGAAAATGAAAGTATTGGAAAGATATGGAGGGTAGAGAAAGAAAGGAAGAGAGATTGATCAACATGCTCACGAAAAAGAGAGGAAATAAATCAAAATAGAGAAAGAAAGAAAGACAAAGAAACACAAACATGCCCAAGGAAAAGGAAACAAAGAAATCTAGACAGAGAAAGAAAGAAAAACAGTAAACCTGGCCAAAAAAAGAAAGGAAATTTTTCAAAATAAAATGCAAGATAAGTATAAATAAACACAGATGTAGTAAATAAGACAAAACCATAAAATAGCAAATGTCAATAAACATATGGCAGAAAATCCTGTACTTGCATTACAAATGAAGTTATCGCCAAGGAACAACGGCGCGTACCCTTCCCTTCCCACTACTTTTGTTACACTGACGCAGTGTTGCCAGACACAGACAGTCTGCAAAATCCCAAAATATTCGAGGGAAAAATCCCCCAAAATCCCCATTTCATATATTTCCTACTTATGAAAATACTGAAATATACGTCATTGCGTCATCCCTCATAATTTATACGTACCGCTCCATTACACCGTCTTAATAGTATTATAATAACAAACGCCTCGTGAAGATTTACAACAAATTATTTTTAAATGCTTTGGTCTTCGCATTCATAGGCATCACAGCATCTAATAATCTAACCTTAAGTTCATCTTACTGCTTACCTGATTAAAGGCATGTATACGCTAAATGCTCGATACAATTTCAAGATACTAACCTGAAGGCTATGGGTGGAGTATGGAAATTTAGAATGGTGTCACGTCACGTGCTTGGTGCAGCCGGCGTGGCAAGTCTGAGTCACTCTGAGGACTGAGTTACAGACTGAGAGGAGAATGTTCTCAGCAGCAGTGATGCCGCTTACTAGTCGCTTGTTGCGATTTTGACGGAGATTTGGTGTTGATAGTAATCTCTATAGAACACAAATAACATCATATCATACTTGCAGGTTCTACAACCGTTCAAAAACTCATGGTAATCATTGATTTATGGAACCTTTGAACGTCGAAGAACCCGAAGTCGGCAACTTTACCGTCTATTTTTTTTTTAGCTCTGGCTCATTCGCGTTCAGTCCGTGTCCTCATAAATTTACTTCTTCCTTGCAATTGGTTTAACCTCATGTTTTCTTTTAACCTTCATATTAATAACATTATTTTAAGCGATAAATTACACATTTTTTCAGAAGCCTCAAAAGTCCCCAAATCGAGAGTGAATGTCCCAATGTCCCCATCAGTGCCCCAAAATTCCCAAATCTAGGGACAAATCCCCATATCTGACATCACTGCACTGACGTCATCATCCTGAGGGACGAGCGTCGCTAGTGCTACCACATCAAAAAATTACCTTGATGGATACTTCCTCATTATCAGCATTATCATTATTATTGTTAGTTGTTGTTATTATTATTGTAGTAGTGGTAGTAGTAGTAGTAGTAGTAGTAGTAGTAGTAGTAGTAGTAGTAGTAGTAGTAGTAGTAGCAGTAATAGTAGTAGTAGCTGTATCATTATTATTATTGTTGTTGATGTTATGATATTGCGATTGGAAGAGGTACATTATTATAATAGATATAACAGCTATGATAAAGCAAAAATGCCCAAATACTGTAACTACACAGAAAATAAAAGCACCTTCATAAAAATATTAAGCCAGGAAAATGTAGTCAAACAATTTATTTATTTATTTATTTATTTATTTATTTATTTATTTATTTTTTTTTTTTTACAGCTATGGAGACAGTGCAAGGGCGTAATGAAAAAAATTCAATAAGCTACACATTCCATTAGAGCCTTGATTAAGATAGGTAATTTATATGCATAGATAAGTAAACGAGTATGTAAAGAAACGAAGAAGTACTAATCATACTCTAAACTGGAAATAAGCAAACTTTTACTCTGCGGCAAATAAGCCAAAACGGTGAAGATTTAGGGTTGAGGGAAAATATGATGACCATGAAACTTAACTCTATGGGTAATCTCTCTCTCTCTCTCTCTCTCTCTCTCTCTCTCTCTCTCTCTCTCTCTCTCTCTCTCTTTCTCTGGTCAGCGGGGCGGGGCGCGGTAGGGCGGGGCCAAGAGTGGGCCACCCGCGCGCCTGACCCCCGCCACACGCATGCGCCCTGGCCGTGCCGCGCCACGCCCCCCTCGCGCGCCCCGCCCCGAGTGGCCGGCGCGAGTGACGTAAGGAGGGGCGCCGCGGGCAGGGGGCGGCGGGGCAGGGGAGGATGTGTCACGGTGACGTCAGGGGCGCAACGGCCTCTCAAAACAGTCGGTTGTGTTTACTACGAGTCAGTCACACGCGCACCTGTTAAGAGGAGACGTGGGAGCAGGCAACCCTCCCACGCCCCGGCACGTGCTTCCCACACCCAGGCACTCACGCAGCCACGGCCTCCTCCTCCTCCTTCTACCCTTTCTCATTCTTCTTATCCCTTTCCTTCCCTTACCACGCCCGTTCCTAACCTATCCTTAGAAAAAAAAATAAGAACAAAAGGAGTTCGTAAAAGACTAATCATCCCTCATATCATCCTATTCTCTCTACCTTTGAATCTACCTAACCTGTTCTTGAAGGCATCGTATTGGCACTCACCTCATGACTGCCAAGCCTGTTTCACTCATCCACTTCTATTAAACCAACTCTTGCTTTACCTACCCTAACCTAACTAAATATTGATAACTCAAGTCTCCTTACGCACTCAAATTCACATACACCTCCTTCTCTTCCTACACTTCCTCCTCACGCACTCATACACACACGCCCTCTCCTTCCTCCTCAAGTCCACTCACGCACTCACACGCACACATACACGTTCTCTTCCTGCTCAAGTCTCCTCACGCTCTCACACACATTCACGCCCCATCTTCCTCCTCTTCATCCTCTTCCTCCTCTTCCTCCTCCACAAACTTCTGGTGGAGGTGTGTGTACGGGATAAGAAACATGTTGCCGCGGGGTTGTTCCGATGATGGTGCCGGTGTTGCTGGTGTTGCTGGTGTTGGTCGTGGTGTTGGTTTGACGTTCGGTTCCCAGCTCGTCGATGACTCCTCTGCAACACCTTACTCCGATGCAACACAGGTGAGGTATACCCAGAAAGGTGCTCAGGTGTGTTTCTTTGTGCTTGTGTGTGTGTGTGTGTGTGTGTGTGTGTGTGTGTGTGTGTGTGTGTGTGTGTGTGTGTGTGTGTGTGTGTGTGTGTGTCTACAGATGCGCTCCTCCTCCCGTCAGGTAATTGGCAGGTGTGTGTTAAGGGCTCAGGTAGTAAATAGTTTCCAGGTGCTTCAGGTGTATGAGTCGTGCTAGAAAGGTAAACAAGTTCCTCACGTGATGTACAGGTAGATCCAGGTGTGCTGAAGGTTAATTAGTGGGTGTATGTATCGGTTACCTTGATATGGATAAATTACCCGCACGTGAAATACAGGTAAAAAATTGTAGGTGTATCTGTAGTCATGAAACAGGGATGAACTGTCCGTAGATTATGCACAGATTAACGCAGGGGCAATGCAAACGTAATTAGTTGGTGCATATATAGATACGCTTGTAATTTTCACGTGTCCATGATCACCTGTTCTTGCCTACCTGCAATCAAAATGAGAGCACTGGATGATAAGCTGAATTACTGGTGTTCTGCGTATATTTTTCAATCATCGTCGAATTCAACAGTAATTATATATTTTTTTTCTACCTAGTATCTATATCGCTTATCTGTCTATCATACTGAAGTTATTTCCCCAGGTTAGAGGTTAAAGTTCAGATGTATTAAGACTTCCATCCCAAGACATACCTGTAATCTAATAGCTCTTAGTCTGTGAACGTAACCTCTCCGCCTATATAGCGTCAGAAGCAGAGTTTTTACCTAAAGGAAAAATAACACATACTCATTTATATGTGGCGAAATATACATGAACATAACGGGGTTCGTGATTATGGATATGCTAAAGACGGTTGCATCTGTTTTAGAGGAATATCTAATTACTCTATAAATTTAGAACCTTACTACCACTACTACTACTACTACTACTACTACCACTACTTCTACTACTCCTCCTCCTCCTATTACTACTACTACTACTACTACTACTACTACTACTACTACTACTACTTCTACTACTACTACTACTGCTACTACTAGGCCTACTACTACTACTTACCACTACTACTACTACTACTTACAACTACTACTACTACTACTACTACTACTACTACTACTACTACTACTGTTGATACTACTAATACTAATTCAAATGACAATACTAATACTAAAAGTTATAATGATACTAATAATACAAGCGTAGCAAGAGTCATTATTGAAGAGTTATGGGGCGGCCGCGCTAAACTATGTGCCATAAAAGCTTTGGTAATACAAGTAATACTCCTGTACCGAACAATTTATTTGCTTGTTTATTATTTATTTGGTGTTTATTTAGTGGTCACAACGTTGCCGACATTTTATTACACATTCTCTTTTTGTTTTTGCTGCTCGTGTTGTGGAATACGATACGATAAATAGTTCAGATAATCGGATTTGTCTTCGTGGAATTGTTTGCATGGATTTTTTTTTATCATTTTTTTTACAACAAAGGAGATAGCTCAAGGGCACTAAAAAAAGGAAACAATAATAATAAAAAAAAGCCCGCTACTCACTCCTCCTAAAAAAAAGAATCAAAAGAGGTGGCCGAAAGAGAGGTCAATTTCGGGAGGAGAGGTGTACTGATTGCCACATCGCCTCGTGTTCATTTATATTCAACTACTTTTCCACTTTGTAGTAATTATATTTTTCAACACTCACACTTATTAATCCTCGGCCTCATAATCCTCTGGCACATCCAAATAAGTAAAAAGAAGAAACGAACCATTATCTTACCTTATTTTAATTAACCCAGGTGTTTTAAAGGTGCTACAGGTGTTTATTATATATTTAAAGTTAAGGTGTACAAAAATCTGGCTTAGTAATGATGATTTATATTGAGTTAGTTTGTTGACGAAAGATGAGAGGGAACTGATGGGAAGGAAGAGGACGCGATGTAGGAAGAAGAGGATGTGGAGGAGGAGGAGGAGGAGGAAAAATTACATCAGGTGTGTCATTTGTTAATTGATTACCTGGCTAACGTGCAGTGGTGTGTGTGTGTGTGTGTGTGTGTGTGTGTGTGTGTGTGTGTGTGTGTGTGTGTGTGTGTAAAAAGCTGTATCACAAATTTTTCCTTCAAACATTTTTTTCTTTAACATAATCAATTATTTTAACATTATTTCTCTGCATCACTTCATCTTATTAACGGAAAAATATACATTAAGTTCACTATTATAATGGAGTTTTGTGTATCATATATGAGCGTGTATCTACATAACTATCTTTTTTAACTGAACTTTTAAATATCTTCATTAGCATCACTACTAAAAATAGATACTAATTGTCTTCTCTTATGTTCCGACATAGATAATTTCGTCACTAACAAACGCGAGCATCGTTACCAACAACCGATGACGTCAGACCTTCGTTAAAAGCCTCAGTAATTCCGTACTTCACTTAATTAACCACATTTACTTGGGCTGTTTGTTAATCATTGGAAATCTCTTTAGGCTAATAAGATTTACATAGGTTGGAGAGACAAAAAAGAGTATGTTGATTTGGTTTTTGGTTTAATTTTCACTTTTTTCTGTATATTACTGAATTCCATGGGGTAGATGCGACAAGAGATGAGGCGAGGAAGGTGTTGAGGAGTCTGTGGTGCTTTATAATTACCTGAGAAGTAATTTGCTCACTTGGCGCCACCTAATACACCTGTAACCAATTATACGCCATCTAACTCACTTTGGATTTACCTGTCAATTGTGTATCACATTAGAACTTAACTGAGCGGCACTAACGCATCTGCATTTGCTGTAGCGTCAGAGTGGCCGCCTTATAATTCACCTGTCCACTCACATCATCAATCCAAGCTCGCCTGTACTCACCCAGCCCCTCCCAACACACCTGTCCTAGCCTTCCGCCACTTGAACCCTGCATGTCACCCCAACATATACTCACCTGTAAATCCCCTAACGCCCTTTCCTCACCTGGTCATCACTTAATTCACCTGCCCTACCCTGCCACACCTCCCTCCGCCACACGCCTAACCCTCGCGTGTCCTCCGCCAGACCAAGAAGCACCCGCCCAACCACGTGAAGCGGCCCATGAACGCCTTCATGGTGTGGTCGCAGCGGGAGAGGCGCCACATCGTGTCCGTCACGCCCGACATGCACAACGCCGAGATCTCCAAGCAGCTGGGCCGCCGCTGGAAGCTGCTGACGGAGGAGCAGCGGCGGCCCTTTCGGGAGGAGGCGCAGCGGCTCAAGGTGCTTCATCGCCTTGAATACCCTGACTACAAGTACCGCCCCAGGAAGAAGAACCTCCGGCCCTGCCCCCCGCCGCTGCCGCCGGGGGGCCGCGGCGCCGACCCGCTGCGGGGCGTGGCGGCCGGCGGCGGCGGCCGCGTGTGCCGGGCGGCGGTGAGCCACGCCCCGCCCGCCACCGCCGCCACCGTCAGCAGGGTGAGGCAGTGCCTGCTGAGCGGCGGTCTGCGTGGCCTTGCCAAGGACGCCAGCAGGACGGAGTGTCCCACCGCAGCCCCTGTGGCGCAGCAGCCGCCGTGCCCGCCGCCGGCCACGCCGCCCCTGGACCTGCCCGACTCCCCGGAGGGCGCCGTCACGTGTGAGGAGCGGGGCTCCGGCCGCTGGCTGACCTGGGACGACGCCTACACTACTTTTGAGGACCAGCAACAACAGCAGGAGCATCAACAACAACAGCAGCAGCAATACCAGCAGCAGCAACAACTACTACTACTGCAGCAGGAGCAGCAGCAGGGGGAGCAGCTGATGTCCTTCGACGCTGAGATTCTGTGGTGCGAGGCGCTGGAGGAGCGCCCCGCCGCCCCGCCTTACCCCGTGGAGGCCCCGCCCACGCTGGCTGACTTGGACGACATCGGAATGAAGGACCTGGTGCCGCTGTCCCCTGACCTGACGCTGGACCTGCATGCCCTCGGGGCAGACCTAGACTGGCTGGCGGCCCTGGGCAGCGACGGCGAGGAGGACTCGGCGCCGCAGCGACTGGCGACGCCCCCGACGCCCGCCGCCGCAGAGCCGCCCGCCGCGCCGCTGGACTGGCTGGAGTGGGACGCCTGCACCGACACCTTCATGGCGGCCCTTAGCCTGCCCGGCCCCGTGCCACCGCCCCAGGCGCCCCAGGCTGCCGCGGCCACGGCCCCGGCGTCTGCGTGGATGCGGCCGGCACTCGAGGCCTCCTACGCCCTCGGAGGCCCCTCCAGATGAGTCCCGCGGCGCCGCTCCCTGCTGGCACCTCTTGTCGGCCGGCTGGTGTCCTCCCGCCGCCCTCGCCCACCCGCCTCGTCGGGTCCGCGGGCTGCCTCGTCTCTCTGATCTCAGCGTCTCGTCTCAGCGTGATTCGCGGCGCCGCCCCTTGACTTGTCTTATCTGTCTCCCACCGCGGCGTCACCTCCCCCCTGGTAAGTCGCTGCCGCCTCCTTCACTGTGCTGTGGGTGTACACAGATGGCTCTCCTGTCCTCGCTCCTGCTTGACCCTGCTCCTTTCCTTCCTTCTGCCCTACACTTCTTTCTCTCCTCTCTGGTTCCTCCTTGTTCTTCGCACCGTTTCTCTCATCTCTTCTTCCTATTCTTCCTCCAGTTTTTTTCCTCAAAGTTTTTATCTCATTTCTCCTTCCCCTCCCCCTGACTGATCTCTTTTCTCTCTTTTCCAGGACAAAGAAGAAACAAGTCTTTCTTCCTGAGTTTGCCCAGTCACTCTCGCGTAGATGGTGGTGATGGTGACAGTGTACGTGTTGTGTATGATGTGTGTGTACAGTGTGTGTGTATACTTTACGGGATGTAGGTATTTGTGTTGTGTGAACGTGTAAGTGTGTCTGTCTACCCCTTCCCCCTTCGTCCCTCTCTCTCCCTCACTCGTTATTACTGTGATATCGTGTGCTTCCTAGTCTCCGCGGCGTCGTGATGTCAACTAAAGTATTACATCGTTGCCAGTAAATAACATTCTTATAAAAAAAACCATTAATATTCATCAACACCTGCAGTATGTGGCGCACCTGTCCTTAATTAAGTGTACAGGCAACTCCACGCACTTATATGAGGTGGCTGATTTTTTTTCCTAGAGTTTGTTTTTTTCTACTTTTGTATTGATTGTATGTGTTTGTGTTTTTAAGTGTTACGGTGTTTTGTTGTTGTGCATACATTTTCTTGTGTTTTTTTCATGTTTGTTTTGAATATTTCCATGTGTTTGTTGCGTTCGTTGTGTTGTGTTGTGTTGTGTTCTTGTGTTGTTTCGTTGTTATTGATAGTTTGCCCTGAATGAAGACAGCGCAAACGTGTTTTTACGTTGTTTGCAGGGTGAGCAACACAAAAAAATCTCATGATCTAACAATTAAAAAAAGTGAATGTGATTGAGCTGGACTCCTTCGTGACCCGTATGTGTAGCAAACATGTACGAAACACAAATAATACATGCACTAGTTTTCTTTGTAGCTGTTGTCTTTGAGTTAACGCGACACTGTAAATAGAGGACTCTGCTCTGGTAGCATTGTGTAAGTAAGTGTGATGTTTTTATACTGAATTTTGATGTTGTATAAATATTGTATGGCATTTTGTATTTTGTATAGTATTTGTAAGCGGGTATACTTTCCATCACATTTTCTAGGCAAAAAATTAAAAAGGAGTAAAACCATTGTTTGGACTCCGTGGGCAGCTAATTCTGTTGTTTTCTTTTTTTTATGATCGAATTCCCATGTCAGTGTTTGAGTGCTTATTTAATTAATTTATTTACGAATTTATTTAGTGCGGCTTCAAAAACTTAAGCTGTTGGTGGCAATTGCTTTTATTTTGCAATTGATATTTTTACTCTTATTTTTGTGATATGTATATTTATTAACCGATTCATTTATTTATTTATTTATTTACTTATTTATTCATTTATCCCCATTGTGATACTGATTTACCTACTCATTCATTTATAACCTGCTATCCATCTCTCCTCCCATTCTTTCTACCTTCCTTTCTTCTCGTCTCCTTTCCTGCCAATCGTCCTTCCCATTCTTCTCGTTCATCCTTCACACGAGTTAGTTAAGAATCAAATACTTGGAAAACGTCTGCTGAGGCCTTCAGTAAACCCCGCGTGTGTGGTGACTGTGTGTGGTGACTCGCGGCGACCCGGACGTCCCGAGCCCCAGCAGCAGGCCAGGGTGACGGCCAGACCCACACATCGGCGACACCGCAGGGCCAAGGGTCAAGGAGACGGAGATGAACCCCGAGGCAATGTGTTTTAAATACCCGTCCTAACCCTTGCCGCCACACTTATTCTAGCCTTCTACTTTTACTTTCCTTTCTTTTTTTCCTTTTTTACTAGTTAAGTTATTTTTCAAATTTCGTTTGTATTTATTTTGTTGTTTTTTTGTTGTTGTGATGGTTAAAGTATCCTCGCTTGCCTATAATTTGTTTTTTTCTTTTGTCGTCTCGCCAATGGCGCTGTATAGGCTTTGCTGGTGGGGCCTGATGGTCTGCCCCAGCCCGTTATGGCGCAGGCAAGTGATTTTACAGTGGCACCATCTTGGTTTGCTCATGCTGCCCCCCGGGCTCATCTTTGATCCTCTTGAGAGAATTTATCCAAAGTCCGAGTTGAGAGGCGGTCTTCAGGACAGCATGTGGGTTGTCTTAGGCCACTCGGCGGTGACTGAAAATTGTCAGCTTGTAACCACGGGTCCACCTGGACACCTCGCCCGCACGCTGACCACTCAGCCATCGCCTTCCTTAATTCTTTTTTTGTATTTTTCGTGATAAGCACAAGTGACTCAAGTTTTAAAGGTCAACTACACTTTCTTTAAGGTCGAGCAACCTACATGTCCGCACCTTCATTTTCTTTGTAATATTGCCGGTGTGGTCGAGGTCTCATTGCTTACCTGTATTATATGCTGGGGGGTATCACCGGTAAATTCAGATCTTCAAGTGTCACCTGGATTTTTTAAGGTGGATCAGCTCACCTGTTCGTGCCTTCTAGTTATTGTAATATTATATTGTTTGGCAGCAAGGTGTCCGTCTGTCACCTTTGTAATCCAACGTTAAACTGTTACCTGCAAAGGTGATTTTAGGGGGTATTTTTTATCACGGTAATGAGCTTGGTTTACCTGTGCTTACCCCAAATGTTTTAAAGAGACAGGTGCTTCACTACTTGTTTGTAATTTTAATAATTTAGTACTGACGGTGAGGATGAAATATTCCACCTTCGCTCCTTTATTCATGTGTTGGCAACTTGGCGGTGAAACATCCCTCCTTTTTTATTTTTCTTCAAATATTAAAGGGAAGGTGAAATGTCTCATTTTTTTTTTAAAGGTATTGACTACATAACTTTGCACTCATGCGACGTAACTTTTTATAGGTTACTTAGACCCCAGACGGTACAGGGTTCCAATTACTTTTAAGTTGTCTTTGCAATCTTCATATTGTCGTACACATGTCGAACTTTTTCGTGTACCTGTATGATTTACCTGTGTATGATAAATTTACCTGTATAAGCTTTCCTAACTACCTGTACAAACTACTTACGTACCTTTTTTTACTTCTCCTTTGACTTGTGAAGAGAAACTACCTGGTACGACGGCTGCTTAGGAGGCAACTCCGAGGAGGATAGAAAGACGCTATTCCCCTACAGGAAGTAAAAATATTTATATGGTGTGTGTACCTCGCCCCGTAGAGCTGCAGCAACGATAACTTGTTTTTTGTTTAGGTGGTGCTCTTCATCATATTGCCTTACCCCAAGTTTGACAGTCCAACACATGGTCATCGTAAGCGCCCGAACCAAACCGTATTCTCCTCAATGATCCGATATTTCTACTCAATACCAGATACTCATAAAGAGACGTCCTGTTTAGTTTCCAAAAATTTCGTCCTCCTTTTTATATGAACGCCAAACACTGGAGCTACAAGGAATTTTCGTCGTATTTTGTGTTTAGTTAGGGAGCTTACGAACTTGTTGATTGGACTGTAAAATTGGCCCTTAGTATTGTATTGAAATGGTGGGGATTGTATTTTTTTCTCTTACACCAGAAGCAGTGAGGAGTAAAAAAGAAAACAGTGAAAAATAGCCTTCTGCCCTTCATCCTATTGTCTTGCTATTGTCTTGCATTGTTACTGTATTTTATTGCACTGGCATTGTATCTGGTTTTGTTGTTGTTGTTGATTACAGTAGAAAAAGCAGTCAATAAGAAAAATAAAAACAAATATGGGTGTGTGAGAGTTGCATTGTCTTTACTGCTCTTCATCACAACTGTTGTCTTGGTATTGTTTTCTATATATTATTCAAAGACAAAAGAAAAACAAAGTAATAAAACCTGCAACACAACAGCTCCAGAAAAGTGGTGTTGTATTGCATCATATTGGTATTGGTGTTGCATTGGTATTTGTATTGTAATGGTGAGTGTTGTATGATGTTATAAGTGATGGGTTTGTGAGGGCTCCATTGTGTTGCTTCCTTGTGTTCTTGTGTTACCTTTGTGCTCTGTCCTCTTTATCTTCCTTTTTCCTCCTCCTCCTCCTTTTTTCTTCTTCCTCCTCCTCCTCCTCCTCCTCCTTTCGCCGTACCTGTTGTTGCTGGACAATAAAGGTGATTTTTAAGCATTCAGGTGTGTGTTATATACCTGTGTGTGTGTGTGTGTGTGTGTGTGTGTGTGTGTGTTATTCTCTCTCTCTCTCTCTCTCTCTCTCTCTCTCTCTCTCTCTCTCTCTCTCTCTCTCTCTCTCTCTCTCTCTCTCTCTCTCTCTCTCTCTCTCTCTCTCTCTCTCTCGAATGCGTAGTAGTACTCTAATCTATTTTGTTTGTTTTGTTTACTTTATCACCGTCTTTCTTCTCTCCTCTTCCTCCTCCTCCTCCTCCTCCTCCTCCTCCTCCTCCTCCTCGCCAACACCAACATTAATAAGACAGTAGTGACTCCTCGTCCTTGTTCTTGCTTATTCTCTCTCTCTCTCTCTCTCTCTCTCTCTTATCGTCGTACTAGCGTAAAATTATATACGAGAGAGAGAGAGAGAGAGAGAGATCATCTGTCAGTCTACTTTCAGTTGCCAGGTTGTCTGTGTTAACTGATTCTCTCTCTCTCTCTCTCTCTCTCTCTCTCTCTCTCTCTCTCTCTCTCTCTCTCTCTCTCTCTCTCTCTCTCTCTCTCTCTCTCTCTCTCATCTACTTTCCACTACCCTTCTCTCCTTTCTTCCTCGCTCCTCCTCCTCTTCCTCCTACTCCTCCTCCTCCGCTCTCTCCCACCCACATGTCAGCTCTCACCTCTCCCTGACACACACACACACACACACACACACACACACACACGTTTACAGTATGACAACTTTCTCGATATAATTACTCCTTTTGTGTATAGTTGACAGGTAGTTTCATGGTGTCTGTCTGTAGTAGGTATTTTTGTGTACAGGTAATCAGGTGTTTAGAAAAGTAATTAGAATAGGTAAGTGGATAATTAGTAGGTAAGTATATGAGAGTAGAAGGATGTGGATGCTCTCTCTCTCTCTCTCTCTCTCTCTCTCTCTCTCTCTCTCTCTCTCTCTCTCTCTCTCTCTCTCTCTCTCTCTCTCTCTCTCTCTCTCTCTCTCTCTCTCCTCCTCCTTCTCCTCCTCCTCCTCCTCCTCCTCCTCCTCCTCCTCTAACTCGGGAAATCCCCTTCACGTTCTGGCGAGGTCCCAAAACTGCCCTTGTGTGTGTGTGTGTGTGTGTGTGTGTGTGTGTGTGTGTGTGTGTGTGTGTGTTTCGTTGGCCACTCTTGGTTTCTCTTCTTTCTTTTTTCTTTACTCTGATTATTATTATTATTATTTATTATTATTATTATTATTATTATTATTATTATTATTTATTATTATTATTATTATTTAGTTTTTTTGCTTCTTTTCTGTGTTTTTTCATATGATTTTCTTTTCCTTCTTTCTCTTTTTCTCATCTTTCTCTTGTTTTTCCTTTTATTTTCCCTTTTCTTCCTATTTACCAATTTTCATATTCTCCCGCAACTTATTTTTCCCTTTCCTTTATTTCCTTATCCTCGTCCTCCTGGTCCTCCTCCTCTTCCACCTCCTCCTCCCCCTCCTCCTCCTGGTCTGGTTCCCATCACCACCACCACCACAATCTTTCCTCCCCTTTGTCTTCCCCTCGCCGCCTCACCTGGGCTCTCTCACACCTGACTAATTAGCACGCCTCACCTGCCTGATCACGCGACAAGGTGCTGCAGGTAACGAGGTAACGGGGCATTTGATGTCTTCTCACCTGTATCACCCGTGTTTGTAAAGGCGACGTTTCACTAAAGAAAAGCAAGGTTGAATAATATGTCTACACGTGTTTTGCAAAGATGACGAAAAGATTAGTGTTGTGTTTTCATTGTGTGTGAGATTTATTATGTTAACGGTGGTGGTGGGTCTTGCCAGGAGGTCACTCGTCGGATTGACCTGACCCACTGTGTTATGGACTCGCTCAACACTATTATTTATGACGTTGTCGATATCTATGCACAATGGACAATGCTTCTAACCGTAAGCCGCTAGTGCTCTATGTCTTACTGTATGGCTTTGAGACATGGACGCTGAAGAGTGGCTTGGAGAGACGTGTCGATGCCTTTGTGTTATCATTACTTCAACTACCAGCTACTGGACATTAGATCACACATAAGCACACCCGAAATTGACCTCTCTTTTGGCTACTCTTTTAAACTTTTTTTTTATATGGGCAGTGATTACCGGGCTTATTTTTCTCATTGGTATTTTTTTTTCGCCCTTGAGGTGCTTCCTTCTCTGTAAAAAAAGATAATAATACTAGTTTGTGTGCGTATTGTCCTGTTTCCTAAGTGGTGTTATTTGTATGTACGCCTCTTAGATTATCATTGGCATTGTGTTAGGACTGAGATCAACACGTTAAATTTTCAAGCTGATCATTTTCTCTCGGGCAAGGAATGAAGGGGTACATAGCATCCGTCCCCCTCCTCCTTCCTCCCCTTCCCCCCTTCGCAGGATCATGGGGTATTGCTGGAATGACTTCGTGTCGAACCAGCGACTACTCTGACACTGAATCGAGGCATGTTACCAAGTTAGTGAACGCCAACTCCGCCTGTGTGGGCACGTGTCGCGCCTCCCGGTCGTCGATCTTGCTCACTGGGTTGTTTCTGTACGAGACAACCATGAGTGGAGGAGACCAAGGGGACGCCCACGTAGCTCATGACTGGGGCAAGTTGATCAATCCTGCTGAGGGGGACTTGAGATGGACAGGGCAGCAGCGTCAGGGATGGAGGCGGCGAGTGAGTGAAGCGATCCACCTCCTGGCGTATGCTCCCTGCTGGTTAGAGTCAGTGAGTGATTCATCGTGCGATTTTATTTGTGATTTATGTGTGTCTGTGGCGGAACAAGGAGTGTGTACAAAGGCGAGAGGGGGAAGGTGAGTCAGTATTGAGTTGGATATGTTTATGTTCAAGGCGCGGTGATGGCCTGCCTCTTCTTCTTCGTGTTCTTCTTCTTCTTCTTCTTCTTCTTCTTCTTCTTCTTCTTCTTCTTCTTCTTCTTCTTCTTCTTCTTCTTCTTCTTCTTCTTCTTCTTCTTCTTCTTCTTCTTCTTCATGTTCTTCTTCGTGTTCTTCTTCTTCTTCTTCTTCTTCTTCTTCTTCTTCTTCTTCTTCTTCTTCTTCTTCTTTTTAGTTCTTCTTCTTCTTCTTCTTCTTCTTCTTCTTCGTCTTCTTCTTCTTCTTCTTCTTCTTCTTCTTCTTCTTCTTCTTCTTCTTCTTCTTCTTCTTCTTCTTCTTCTTCGTGTTCTTCTTCGTGTTCTTCTTCTTCTTCTTCTTCTTCTTCTTCTTCTTCTTCTTCTTCTTCTTCTTCTTCTTCATGTTCTTCTTCGTGTTCTTCTTCGTGTTCTTCTTCTTCTTCTTCTTCTTCTTCGTTTTCTTCTCCTTCTTTTTCTCCTTCTTCTTCTTCTTCTTCTTCTTCTCGTAACGTATATCACTTCACAAGGTCAGCGCGCAGATAGATCTTCTCCTCTCTCTCCGTTGGTTCTTCTGTTTAATCACGCACTTTGCTTTCCACTTCCGCCATGCCCCCGCCAGTGACACACACACACACACACACACACACACACACAAGGCCCAGAGCACATTCTTTGGACTTTCCCTACACTGTGACCGTTATAATCTCGTTAGCAATATATTCGTCACCGGAATGCAAAGTTAAGTGGGTATTATCATATTTTTCTTCTTATTTGTGTTATTATTACTTCAACTACTACTGGACATTAGATCACACATACACACACCCGAAATTGACCTCTCTTTTGGCTACTCTTTTAAACTCTTTTTTTTTTACATGGGCAGTGATTAGCGGGCTTATTTTTCTCATTGGTATTTTTTTTGCCTGCCATTGAGCTTCTTCCTTTACTGTAAGAAAAAATAAGCAAATAATAATACTAGTTTATGTGCGTAATGTCCTCTAAGTGGTGTAATTTGTATGTACGCCTCTTAGATTATCATTGGCATTGTGTTAGGACTGAGATCAACACGTTAAATTTTCAAGCTGGTCATTTTCTCTCGGGCAAGGAATGAAGGGGTACATAGCATCCGTCCCCCCCCCCCCCCCTCCCCTTCCCCCCTCACACCCCCAGCAGTTCCTTCCGCCAGTGACGTGTGTGTGTGTGTGTGTGTGTGCGTGCGTGTGTGTGTGTGCTTAAGGGGCAGTGAGGTAAGCAGAAATATAGTGTCTCTTTCTCTTCCGGAAATGCCTCGTTTTAAAGCTAACTTCCTCTTCCAGTCCTCGTTTTCTTTACTCTCTCTCTCTCTCTCTCTCTCTCTCTCTCTCTCTCTCTCTCTCTCTCTCTCTCTAACACCGTATTACAGGTGCTTCGAGTCAACAGGTATATATCATTAATTAACACAGAGGTAATTACACGGCACACAGTTAAAACGGTAATATATTCACTGCAAAATAATAAAAGAGTTAGGTAAAGGGGCTAGGGAGACTGAGATTAGCACCGGAGCCACGCGCACCGATAGCTCTCCCAAGTTTACCTTCACCTAATATGTTCCTATGTTCTCTTTTTACTTAGTGGAGGCCGAAAATGGGCTATATAACTCTATCTATCCATATCTATCCATCTATCTATCCATCTATCTATCTATCTATCTATCTAACTATCCTTCTTGTTATAAACTCCCATAATATATTTATCTACATATTGTATTTCTGTATCATGTTATTTAATTCCCATTGATATAATACAGGTAAATATCTATTGGTTGATCTATGTGTTTTCCCCCACCATAAGCTCGAGGGGCAATGAGACGGAGATCAGCACCGAGGCTACGCGCAGGTATAAGGTATGCCCCAACTTTACCTTTACTTTACCTTTGTTTGTTGTAAGAATATATTTGTTACACGTTAATTTTCTCTTTTCAAATGGGTGTGATTCTAGAGTATTTTTTCCTATGGTTATGTGACTTAAGAAATATAAATGAAAAAAGAAAGAAAGAAAGAAAGAATGAAAGAATGAAAGAAAGAAAAAAGGAAAAAGAAAGAAAGAAGGAAAGAGAAAGAAAGAAAGAAAGAAAGAAAGAAAGTAAAAGATAGAAAGAAAATAAATGAAAGAAAGAAAAAATGAAAAAAAGAAAAAAAAGAAAGGAATAAAGAAAGAGAGAAAGAAAGAAAAAGAAAGAGAAGGGAAGAGAGAAAGGAAGAAAAAGAAAGGAAAATAAGAAAATAAAGAGAAAGAAAGAAAGAATAAAAGAGATACAGTTCAGGAAAATAAGAAAAGAAAAAATTAGACAAAAAAAAAAAGCAGAAGGAAAGTCTACATAATAATACACGCTGCTAAGTAAACACACACACACACACACACACACACACACACACACACACACACACACACACACACACACACACACACACACACTCTAAATATAAAGATTACTCCTTCGCATACATAGGCTATAGAAGAATTAACTTAGAGAGAGAGAGAGAGAGAGAGAGAGAGAGAGAGAGAGAGAGAGAGAGAGAGAGAGAGAGAGAGAGAGAGAGAGAGAGAGAGAGAGAGAGAGAGAGAGAGAGAGAGAGAGAGAGAGAGAGAGAGAGAGAGAGAGAGAAGAAGAGGGGAAGGGAGGGATGGGAGGAAGGGAAGGGAATGGGAAAGGGTGTGGAGGAACAGAAGGAGATAGAGAGAAGCGACGAAGGAGGAAAGAGGAAGGGGAAGGAAGGGGAGGAAGGAGGAGAATGGAGGGAAGGGAAGGTGAGGAGGAACAGGAGAGAGAGATAAGAGAGAAGCGACGAAGGAGGAAAGAGGAAGGGGAAGGAAGGGGAGGAGAAGGGAAGGGGGGGAAGGGAAGGGGAGGAGAATGGAGGGGAAGGGAAGGGGGTGAGGAGGAACAGGAGAGAGAGATAAGAGAGAAGCGACGAAGGAGGAAAGAGGAAGGGGAAGGAAGGGGAGGAGAAGGAAAGGGAGGGAAGGGAAGGGGAGGAGAGTGGAGGGGAAAGGGAAGGGGAGGGGGTCAGGAGGAACAGGAGAGAGATAGAGAGAAGCGACGAAGGAGGAAAGAGGAAGGGGAAGGAAGGGGAGGAGAGGGGAGGGGGGGAAGGGATGGGGAGGGGAGGGGAGGGGAGGGGAGGGGAAGGGGAGGGGAAGGGAAAGGGGATGCAGGAAATGTGGGAAGATCCGGAAATGCCAAGATACAGGGTGCCACAAAACATAAAGACGCACACCCCTTCCCTTCCCCTCCCCTTTCACCCCTTCCCCATGCACACCGCCCCTTCCCATCACCCCAGAGCACCCACAGGACGCCTCCCCATCACGCCCAGCCCAAGGGAAGGGGAGGAAAGGGGAATTATAAGCCTCTTTTGATCATTTTGTTAGAGTAAGAGGATTTTGCACCACCCTGTACTCACGTTGGCATCAGTTCTACTCACGGATACGATGCCAAGGAGGAGGAAGAGGAGGAGGAGGAGGAGGAGGAGGAGGAGGAGGAAGAGGAGGAGGAGGAGGCTTCGTTCATCAACAAACCTGGCGTCATTTCCGTAAGAGAAGAGATGAAGAGGAGGAGGAGGAGGAGGAGGAGGAAGGAGGAGGAGGAGGAGGAGGAAGAGAAGGAGGAAAAGATGAAGAAATAAGAGAGGAGAGGAGAAGGGAAAATTAAAGAAGGGAATGAGGAGAAAGAATAGAGGAAGAGAGGGAGAACAGGGAAGAGGAGGAGGAAGGGAGGAAGACAAGGGAAGAGAAGAAGAGGAGGAAGAGGGGAAGAGAAAGGAAGAGGAAAAAGAGGAGGAAGAGAGGAAGGGAAGAAGAGAAAGAAGTGGAGGAAGAGGGGAGGAGTAAGGAAGAGGAAAAAGAGAAAGGAAGACAGGAAGAGGAAAAGATAGAAAGAAGAGGAGGGGAAGAGAAAGGAAGAGGAAAAAGAGAAGGGAAGAAAGGAAAAGAAGAAGAAGAGAAAGAAGAGGAAGAGGGGAAGAGAAAGGAAGAGGAAAAGATAAGGGAAAACAGGAAGAGAAGAAGAGAAAGAAGAGGAGGAAGAGGGGAAGAGGAAGGAAGAGGAAAAAGAGAAGGGAAGAGAGGAAGAGAAGAAGAAGAGAAAGAAGAGGAGGAAGAGGGTAAGAGAAATGAAGAGGAAAAAGAGGAATAAGAGGGGAAGAGAGGAAAGAAAAGGAAGACAAGGATGAAGAAAGGAAGAGAAGTAAGAAATAAGACAAGAAAAAGAGGAGGGAAAAAATTAAACAGGATCAAGAAACAAAAAAACAAACAAGGAAGAGGAAGAGAAAACGAAGAGGCAGGAGGAAAAGGAGTAAAGAAGGAAAATATGAAAAGAAATGAGGGACTTTTTTCCTACTTTCCTTCAAATTAAGAGAGAAAAGGGGACAAAAAAATTACGAATGAGATAAAGAAGAAGAAAATAAATTACATCTCAAGAAAAAGGAAACATATCAAATACAGCTTCTACAGATCAAACGAGGAGGAGGTGGAGGTGGAGGAGGAGGAGGAGGAGGAGGAGGAGGAGATCAAACGTTTAGAAGAAAGATGAAATATGAAAGTCTTATTAATTGACACACACACACACACACACACACACACACACACACACACACACACACACACACACACACACACACACCATCTGTCTACTTATCTATCTTTGCCTATCTATCTATCTAGTCATGTCTCTCCACTCTTCACTCCTATATTCTCTGCATCTAATATTTTTTCCCTCAATGAATGCATAAATAATAAAAGTTCAAGAGCTAATGTGACGTAGATGAGCACTGAGGTCACGCGCAGCTAGATGAAGCGAAGAAAGGAAGAGAAGAAGAGGGAGAGAGAAAGAAGTACAGTATGCTCCCAACTAACAAACACGGCACTTCTTAACCCTCTCTGACCTCAGCACCCTTACCCAGGCACATGCAGCGGCTAGGCACCTCTCGAGTCAGCCTTACGTGGCTCAGCATTACCCAGAAGTCAGTTGTCAAAGATTACGTTATGAGCCCAGCACCGTCACGTAGAGAGTCAGGTGCGGCATCATAAGACACTCGCTTCTTACATCAGTTATTTCTAAAGGTCAAAGAGGAGCTCAATCGGGTTCTAATAAGTGTTTCTTTAGGTTCATGGTACAGAAGAAGGGTCAAACTATCAAATCTTCTCACATCAGTTATTTCTAAAAGTCAAAGAGGAGATCAATCGGGTTCTAATAAGTGTTTCTTTAGGTTCATGGTACAGAAGAAGGGTCAAACTACCAAATTTTCTCACATCAGTTATTTCTAAAGGTCAAAGAGGAGATCAATCGGGTTCTAATGAGTGTTTCTTTAGGTTCATGGTACAGAAGAAGGGTCAAACTACCAAATTTTCTCACATCAGTTATTTCTAAAAGTCAAAGAGGAGATCAATCGGGTTCTAATAAGTGTTTCTTTAGGTTCATGGTACAGAAGAAGGGTCAAACTACCAAATTTTCTCACATCAGTTATTTCTAAAAGTCAAAGAGGAGATCAATCGGGTTCTAATGAGTGTTTCTTTAGGTTCACGGTACAGAAGAAGGGTCAAACTATCAAATCTTCTCACATCAGTTATTTCTAAAAGTCAAAGAGGAGATCAATCGGGTTCTAATAAGTGTTTCTTTAGGTTCATGGTACAGAAGAAGGGTCAAACTACCAAATTTTCTCACATCAGTTATTTCTAAAAGTCAAAGAGGAGATCAATCGGGTTCTAATAAGTGTTTCTTTAGGTTCACGGTACAGAAGAAGGGTCAAACTACCAAATTTTCTCACATCAGTTATTTCTAAAAGTCAAAGAGGAGATCAATCGGGTTCTAATGAGTGTTTCTTTAGGTTCACGGTACAGAAGAAGGGTCAAACTACCAAATCTTCTTACATCAGTTATTTCTAAAAGTCAAAGAGGAGATCAATCGGGTTCTAATAAGTGTTTCTTTAGGTTCACGGTACAGAAGAAGGGTCAAACTACCAAATTTTCTCACATCAGTTATTTCTAAAAGTCAAAGAGGAGATCAATCGGGTTCTAATAAGTGTTTCTTTAGGTTCACGGTACAGAAGAAGGGTCAAACTACCACTAAGGTCATAAAACTACTCCTGAAAATGCCCAAAACTCCTACGAAAGCCTTGTCAAATATGTAAACTTGGACGACGAAATGTTTAAAAATACAGCCCTAGTGTTGCTTGATGATTCTCAGTTTCCCACATCTCTTCCCTTCCCTTTCCTCCCCTCACCTCCCTTCCCTAGCTTGTTGCCTCCCCTTCCCTTTTCCTTGCCGTTTCCTTCCCCTCCCTCCTTCCTCTTTCCCCTCCCTTCCTCCCCTCCCATCCTCTTATGTCACGTTCCCTCCCTTCTTTCCTCCGCTTCACTTAGCAGTTTCTCTCTTTTTTTCCTCTACCCCTTTCCCTTTTCCACTTTTCCCCTCTTTAACCCCTTCCATCCCTGTCACTTACTCTCTCAAAAAGAAGGGGTCCAAGATGGTATGAATTTGGTATGATGATGATGATGATGATGATGAAAAATAAAGGAGAGAAGGGAATAAGGAATAGAAATGGAAAATATCACTCTTATGTTATCATCTGCTATCTCTGCCAATGCTGACAAGGAGATTTCATGTTTCTTTTCTTTTTTCTGTTGTTTCCCGCAGGATTTTATGTATATCTATTTACCTCACGAAAAGGAATATTCCAACACGTATCTAAAACATATATCCCCATTGACTGCGGTAATTAATATCAATGTCTTGTTTATTATTTGTATTCTGCATGAACTTTCCCATCATCGAAATAACACCACCGGAAAAGGAGTGCCGTAAAGAAGAAAAATATTAAATACCACAAATTCCCGCGTGTTCTCCCTCGCGCGTATCCCTCCGCGAGGTCGCTTCTTCCCCGACACGCCGCGGCCGCCATCGGGTCGCCGCGGGTGGTTAATCTCTCTCTATTATTAGCGGTTACTCAGCAGCGGCGCGACCCTCGGTTATCTGAGCAAGCGGGTGTTGGCAGGAAAGTGACGAGGCTGACAGGGACTGGCGGAGGTGAGCACGGGGAGTATTTCTGCGTGATAACAGCCATGATCTTCCCAGCACGGCGAGTAGGTATGGATGGGAGTGTGTGATTCCCTGCGCCCCGTTTGTTGACATATGCTTTAGGCGGTGGTAACGGAGCACGTGTTGGGCGGCTAGCACGTGTGTGAGGTAAGCCGGGAGGGGAGGGTGAGGGAAGAGGAAGGGAGGGAAGGGTAGGTAAGCAGAGAGGGAAGAGACGGCAAGGGAGGGGAAGGTTCGGGAAGGATGAGGTAAGGAGGAGTGAGGGAGGGAAAGTTAGGGAAGGAAGGGGTACGGAGGAGTGAGGGAAGAGGAAGGGAGGGAAGGGTAGGTAAGCAGAGAGGGAAGAGACGGCAAGGGAGGGTCAGGGAGGGGAAGGGAAGAGAAGGGTCGGGAAGGATGAGGTAAGGAGGAGGGAGGGAGGGAAAGTTAGGGAAGGAAGTCGTACGGAGGAGTGAGGGAAGAGGAAGGGAGGAAAGGGTAGGTGAGTAGAGAGGGAAGAGATGGCAAGGGAGGGTCAGGGAAGGGAAAGGAAGAGGAAGGGAGGGAAGGTTAGGGAAGGAAGGGGTACGGAGGAGTGAGAGAGGGAAGGGTAGGGAAGAGGAGAGAGAGAGAGAGGGAACGGAGGGAAGGGTAGGGAAGAGGAGAGAGAGAGGGAACGGAGGGAAGGGTAGGGAAGAGGAGAGAGAGAGGGAACGGAGGGAAGGGGAGGGAAGAGGAGAGAGAGAGGGAAGGGTAGGGAAGAGGAGAGAGAGAGGGAAGGGTAGGGAAGAGGAGAGAGAGAGGGAACGGAGGGAAGGGTAGGGAAGAGGAGAGAGAGAGGGAACGGAGGGAAGGGTAGGGAAGAGGAGAGGGAAGGACGGAGGGAATGGGAGGGAAGAGGAGGGAAAGAGATGAGGGGAGGGACGACAAGTGAGGGTGAGGAGTGAGGGAAGGGTAGGTAAGGGGAAGGGAAGGGAAGGAAGGGGAGGGAGGAGAGAGTAGTGGATTCATTGCCAAGTGAATTCACGAAGGGATTTCCCAGTGGGTGAGGAGAGGATTGAGCATACACACACACACACACACACACACACACACACACACACACACACAGGCCCAAATACGTTCACAAGGTCATTGTTTACTGTGTACGTGAATTTCACACACACACACACACACACACACACACACATCAGAGTAAATAGGAGGAAGATGATCTGTTTGTTTATTTGTATTGTTTTTTTCTTTGTTGTTGTTACTGAGAGAGAGAGAGAGAGAGAGATGATACGACAGTTACGGTAGTTTAATTATCTCCTCTCTCTCTCTCTCTCTCTCTCTCTGATCCTTTCTTCCTATCTCTTTGTTTTTCTTTGTTTATCGCTGCCCGGTGTTCTTCATGACCTAATATTGCGTTGCTGGAATAGCGGAATGGTACGAGTTTTTTTCTTACTCTTCTTCCTCTTTATTTTCTTCCTCCTCCCCCTCATCTCATTGTTTTCCTTATGTCCATTACTACACATTCTTTTCCTCCTCCTCCTCCTCCTTCTCTTGTATAAAAGCACTACTACTACTACTACTACTACTACTACCACTACTACTACCACTACTACTACTACTACTACTACTACTACTACTACTACTACTACTACGGCTACTACTCCACGCGTAGCCTACTAATAGATTCATTATGTTACCTTATTTCTCTCTCTCTCTCTCTCTCTCTCTCTCTCTCTCTCTCTCTCTCTCTCTCTCTCTCTCTCTCTCTCTCTCTCTGTAATATATGTCCACATGATAGATAGATTGATAGGTAGATAGAGAAAGATAACTTAAAAGTGGAAGTAAGAAGGGAGAGAAAATTTAGGGCTTTGGAGAGAAAGAGAGAGAAAAAAAGTGGGGAGGGAGGGGTCAAGTGCGTACGCTAGGGGAGGTGTGTGTGTGTGTGTGTGTGTGACGCCATCACCCACGCTTAGTCGTGAGAGAGAGAGAGAGAGAGAGAGAGAGAGAGAGAGAGAGAGAGATGGTAACGTGCTATATTTTTGTATCATGTAGTCAGTTTCTCTAATTTTCATTACTGTTATTATTATCATTATTATTATTATTATTATTATTATTATTATTATTATTATTATTATTATTATTATTATTATTATTATTGTTATTAATGTTATTACTAAATACCAGCCATCTACTATTACATACTATTACTACTGATTCAGCTTCTTTTACATCTACTACTATTGCTACCACTACTACTACTACTACTCCTACTACTACTACTACTACTACAACTACTACTACTTCCACAACTACTACTACTACTACTACTACTACTACTACTACTACTACTACTACTACTACTACTACTACTACTACTACTACTACTACTACTACTACTACCAGACATTCTACTATTGCTACTAGTTGTACTACTAATAATAATAATACTGTAATGAATCAGTCGTGTATAATGCTCTCTTTCTTTCCATATTCGTGTATCTCTGTTTTGCTGTACTATTTACTTCCTTTTAAATCTGTTTGTTTACTTCTTTCAATATGTATTTTCCGAGCTTTATTTTCTTTTTTGTTTGTTTGTTTGTTTACACGTGTTTTTAAATGACCGTCTGTTTATTTACTTGTTGTCCGAATTTTTTTGAGTGGATTATTTTTGTAATTTTTTTTCTCTCTTTTCACAAGCTTTTTATTTTCACCTTGTATATTTTTTTTCTCTTTTCACAAGCTTTTTATTTCCACCTTGTATTTTTAAAGTCTTCACGCACGTGTTTGCTTTCTTCTTAATACACCACCACCACCACCAACAACAACAACAACAACAACAACAACAACAACAAGTCCCACCATATTTTCACACGTGCAGACAGCAATTAACAGAAACGACCAAGAAGTAAAAAAGAAAAATAAGAAAAAGAAAAAAAAGAAAAAAAATGGTGCTGGTGGTCGTGGTGAGGAAGAGGAGAAGGAGGAGGAGGAGGAGGAGGAGGAGGAGGAGGAGGAGGAGGAAAGGTGAAAGGTGGATGGTGGAGGAAAGAAGAAGCAACAAAGATCATTGGGAGGTAAGAAAGAGAAATAAATAAGAGAGGGAAAAAGTAAGAGAGAGAGAGAGAGAGAGGAAATTGGAAAGGAAGGGAAAAGGAAAAGGGATGGAAAGGAGAAGGGAAGAAAAAAAAAGAGAAATATGGGGAAAATGAGAGAGGAGAAAAAGGAAAGAGAAAAGAAGAGTGAAATGGAAGAGGAAAAGGAGAAAGAAAAAAGGAGGAAAATGAGGAAGGAAAGGGAGAGAAAGAAAATAGAGAAACATGAGGAAAACGGGAAAGTAAGAAGAGATTGAAGGAAATTAAAGGGAAAAATGAGAAAGGATTAAAAGGAGAGAGAAAAGAAGAGTGAAATGGAAGAGGAAAGGGAGAGAGAAAAAAGGGAGGGAAAGGAAGAGAAAAAAAAATATAGAGAAAGATGAAGAAAACGGGAAAGTAAGAAGAGATTGAGGTTAGTGAGAGAGATGAGTGAGAGGAGAGAGAGAGAGAGGGAAAGAGAGAGAAAGGAGAGAGAGTGAGAGAGGGAAAGAGGGAGAGGGGGAGGTGGAGGGGGAGGGGGCGTATTGGCACAGTGCCCAGGGTCTTGGTGGCTCTTTGTCCCCTGTGCCACATTACGGGCTGACCGCGTATACGCAAGCCCCCCCCCGTACCCCCCTTTCCCTCCCCTCTCCCTCCCCTCACCCCCCCTCCCTCCCTCTTTTACCACCTCTTCCCTTCTCCCGTAGTCTGTTTTCTTTCTCTCATTTCTTCCTTATATTTCCTTGTATGCGAGTTTTGCTCTCTCTATCTATCTGCCTATTTATCTATCTATCTATCTATTTACCTCTATATGCATACAGGTAACAAACTAATTATATTTATACATAGCAACAAGTAACTTTCTTCATCTTTTTCTTTATCTATCTTTATATTTCTCTATCTATCTGTATTTATCTATCTACCTATGCCTATCTATCTATCTATCTATGTATCGCTTTATATGTTCCTCTTATTTCATTTATTTACAAGCAGCAGAAACGAATTACATAGCAACAAGCATTCTCTCTCTCTCTCTCTCTCTCTCTCTCTCTCTCTCTCTCTCTCTCTCTCTCTCTCTCTCTCCCATAATTAAAGCCTTGCACCTGCGCGTCACACAAAGACACAGGTGGACACGTGTTTGAAGCCTCCCCTGCAGAGCCTTTAAACACCTCCTCCTCCTCCTCCTCCTCCACCTTCTCCTCACCTCCTCGTCCATCTATCTCCTCTTTCCTTCCCTTCTTTCTCTTTCTTTGTGTCCAGCTGCGAGAGAGAGAGAGAGAGAGAGAGAGAGAGAGAGAGAGAGAGAGAGAGAGAGATGGGGGGTAGTTTATAGTGAGTTTTTCTTTTTCTTTGTTTTCTCGTTCTTGGTCTTGCGTGAAGGATTATAATGAAGTGGTGGCGTGTCTCTAATTTCCCTGACTAAATGCGTTGAGGTGGATGCTGAAAAGATGATGGAGGGGGACGAAGAAACTTAAATATTAGTCTATAAAGAAAGGAAAATGAGAAGACTGTGACAGAGAAATATATGAGTTTGTTTTCCGATATTACTCAATGAATGTTGGTTTTCTTATATTTACTGGTATAGAGAAGACAGAAAGGGCTGCAAATAAACATAGGTTAGATGATAAATGCTTAGAAGTCTGTTTATCAATTCATTATAATATATGAATGGAAAAATGAATGAAAAAGTAAATATTGTGTGGGGGAGTTTTTTAACCATATGTGTAAAGATAATGAAGGGGAATTATTAGCAAACTGAGATTAGAAAAGAGATTAGTTGATAGTGATAATGGTGCATCTTACCATTATATAAGATATTTGTAGGTACCAACATTACTCAAGATTTTATTCATTCTTGCTCAAGCAGCGATGAAATGTTAGATGATAGATTAAAGGGGAAACAGGAGGAGACAGATGACCTTTTTTAATACTTCGGGATAAAGAAAAGGAAGCCAAAGAGTAAAAAGAAAATTATTTAAAGCAAAAAGTAAATCTGATGTTGACGGAACCACTTTGTCCGGCGTACACACACACACACACACACACACACACACACACACACACATACCCAACGAGTGCGTGAAGCGGCTCATCTGTTCCCGGGTGGCGTTTTGACGGGGAAGGTTGCGAGGTTCGTCTTTATTAAACTTTATTATTTCTTTGTTTTCTTGTGTTTTCTCAGTAAATTTTTATGTGGTGATGATGATGATGATGGTGGTGGGGGTGGGGAAGGGAGGTGATGATGATGGTGTTTATAACTACTGTTTTCCGTTGTTTATACTTCATTTTAAAATATATTTATTCTAGATTTGTGCTAAAGAATTATATTAATCAGTAGCATGCTGTTCTGAGAGAGAGAGAGAGAGAGAGAGAGAGAGAGAGAGAGAGAGAGAGAGAG
>NC_066567.1:3859474-3866974 GCF_024679095.1 Eriocheir sinensis | reverse complement strand
GTTGGCTCATAACGAAGCTTTCGCGTTAGTGATGCTCGTATTAAGCGCAGACAAATGCAAATACAAAGTTGGTGTGACGGAGCGGCGCGTGTTCCTGCACAGTGAACCAAGGCTGTGACGCACCCAAGAATGACACGATCCATAACAAGACGTCTGGCTCCGAGTCAAAGAAGACTATTAAGATGTGAGACTAACATGCAAGTTCTTGTGAATCATGGATAATTAACTTCCATTTCCATTCAGCGCACAGGTTCTAATTTGAATAACAGCGAGTTCCACTGTTTTTGTATTTTATATATATATTTTTTTTACTGTAAGCTTATATATATATATATATATATATATATATATATATATATATATATATATATATATATATATATATATATATATATAACATTTTTTTGCAGTGTGGCGAGTGTGCGGGCGTTGGTGTCACTGTGGCGTTACCAGGAACCTACATCGATGGCCTGATGTCGCCACGCTGAGGCGCCGGTAGACTCTCATGATGGGGCGTGATGATCGGCCCCAGCCCACTTCTGGCGCAGGCAAGTGCACGGCAAGCTGCACGGAGGGGCGGCCGGTGTGACGGGCCTCCACTCCTGCGGTGTGGAGCGCGCTGGGTGCTGCAGCTCTTGACTTAGAACACTCTTTGGTGATGCAGTGCCTCATCGTAACACACGCCTCGGTGCTGCAGTACCCTCGTGTCTTGACGCATTCACTGGCGCTGCACGATCCTCGAAACCATCATCGGTGCTGCAGCAACTCTAACCTAACTTCAACCAACCCTAACTTCAGCAACTTCGTTCAAGAGGACCACCGGGGGAAGCATGGGCCAAGCAAGAGTTAAATATCACGGCAGCCACTATAAATATAATTCACCCGCGCCATTAACGGGCCGGGGCCGCCCAAGAGGCCCTCAAGTAAGTTTGACATCAGTGGCCGGCAAAGTCACTGGGAACCTTTCACAGACAAAGTTATACACGCACGTCCTACATCAAGAGCTTCAGTGTATTCTGTGGCTCGCTGGAGTGCCTGACGAATTGAATAGATCAGTAATTAAAGCAGGTAACTGTGTAATATGCAAATAGGCTTTAAGTTACTTGCTCTTCCGTGTTTCCATGCCTCCTCCTCCTCCTCCTCCTCCTCCTCTTCCTCCTCCTCCTTCTCCCGGGCGTGAGTAAGGCAGCACACTGACGCCTTAGCTGACTCACGGCGCCGCGGAGACAGGCAAAAAGATTGGAGCCAGGTAGCGAAGGAGGGGAAGGAGGGGAGGAAAAGGGAAAGTTGGTACGAAATAGGAGGAAAGGAAAAGGGGGAAAGAAGGAGGGGGAAAAGAAGGAAAGGAAAAGATCGTACGGAAAAGGGGAAACGAAGAGGAGAAAAGAAGGAAGCAGAAAGAGAGAGAGAAGTAAAAGATTGCACATAATAGGGAAAAAGAAGGAAGGGGAAAGAGAGAGAAGGAAAACAAGAAAAAGATGATACAAGGGAGGGGAAAGGGGGAAGAAAATGTAGCAAGGAAGGGGAAAGAGAGAAAGAAAAGGAGAAGGAGAAGGAAAAGAAAGAGATTGCACGAAAAAGGGAAAAGGAAGAGGAGGAAAGTAGAAGGAAAATTACTAAGAAAAGGGAAAGAGAAAAGAAAAGGAGAGGAGAGGAGAGAAGAGAAAAAGATGAAAAATGGGGGAAGACAGAAGAGAAAAGAAGGAAAGGTAGAAAAAAAGGGGAAAGAGAAAAGGAAAAGGAGAGGAAAGAAGGAAAAGAGGATAGTAAAATGTAGGGTAAACGAAGAAGGGAAAGAGAAGACGGAAAAGTAGAAAAGGAGAAGAAGAGAGGAAGATGGAAAAATGAGAAGGAAAGAGGAAAAGGGAGAGAGAAGAGAAGGGGGTAGAAAGAGTGATAAGAGAAGATAAAGAAGGGAGAGAAAAGAAAGGGAAGAAATTACAAAGAGAGAGAGAGAGAGAGAGACAGAGAGAGAGAGAGAGAGAGCATACATAAACAAACAAATTCACTCTGCTTTTTTCGCTTGTCTTATCTCTGTCTCATCCTTCTCTCTCTCTCTCTCTCTCGGCCAGGATCGTTGTGAGTCACTGTTGAATCAGACCCATCAAAGAGAGAGAGAGAGAGAGAGAGAGAGAGAGAGAGAGAGAGAGAGAGAGAGAGAGAGAGAGAGAGAGAGAGAGAGAGAGAGAGAGAGAGAGAGAGAGAGCTCTATCATAATTTATCTGTTTCCTTCTTTCTCCGTCGCCTCTCCCCTTCTTCTCTCTCCCCTTTCCCCCTCCTTCCTCTTCCCCTCCCCTCCCCCCTCATCTCCCCTCTTCTTACCTTTCTCAAACTTTACCTTCCCGTCTACCTTACTCCCTCCCCTCATTAGTCAACCAGGTGTGCAAATGTAAAGGTGTGTGTGGACAGGTGAATGAGGGAGATAGTAGTAGTAGTAGTAGTAGTAGTAGTAGTAGTAGTAGTAGTAGTAGTAGGGAAAGAGAGAAGGAAAAGGAGAAGGAGAAGAAAAAGAATGAGATGGCACGAAAAAGGGGAAAGGAAGAGGGAAGAAAGAAGGAAACTTACCAAGAAAAGGGAAAGAGAAGTGAAAATGAGAGGAGAAAAGAGGAAGAAGATGCAAAATGGGGAAAGAAAGAGGAGAAAAGGAGGAAAGGTAAAAAAGAAGGGGAAAGAGAGAAGGAAAATAGTAGTAGTAGTAGTAGTAGTAGTAGTAGTAGCAGTAGTAGTAGAAAGGAAAAAAAAAACATTAGCTTCATTATCTCCCCTTATATATTTTCCTCTTTTATCTATAAGGGAAACGAATCTTTTAAGTAACAAAAAAAAAATCCATAAGAAGGTTTAAAGAATTACGTGTTTGTGAAAAGTTAAAGTGGCTGAGGTTTATGATTGTTGTGTGTTAGAGAGAGAGAGAGAGAGAGAGAGAGAGAGAGAGAGAGAGAGAGAGAGAGAGAGAGAGAGAGAGAGAGAGAGAGAGAGAAGTGATGTAGAGACAGTTTACGTAAGAAGGAGAAAAAGAAGAATAGAGAATAAAAAGAAATACGAAAGAAAACAGGAAAAGAAAAATGTAAAATAAATGAAGAACAAGAAATAAAAGAAAGAAGGAAAAGTGAAAAAGGATTAAAGGAAGGAAATTAAGAAAGAAAAAGATTTAGAGACAGGCTACGAAAGAAGAAGAAAAGGAAGAATAGAGAATGAAAAGAAACACGAGAGAAAACAGGTAAAGAAAGCGTAAAAGAAACTAAGAAAAGGAATTTAAAAAAGTGTGAAAAGTTAAAAAAAAGAAAAAAAAGAAAAAGATTTAGAGCCAGGTTTAAGAAAGAAGGAAAAGGAAGACTACGAGAGAAAATAATACCATAAAAAGAAAACATAAAAAATGCGGAAAGAAACGATGAAAAAGAAGAAAGGAAAGAAGAAAAAGTTAAGAAAAGACGAAAAGAAGGAAAGAAAGAAAGAAAAAGATAATAAAAATAGGCAAGGGAGAATGAAAGGGAACATCAAACGCATATTTAAGACAGACAAAATATAGTTACTAAGTGAAATAAATAAATAAATGAAAGTAAAATTAAATAAGTGTAAAAGAGGACGGGAATCGCAGCTCAAACTCTCGTAAATCAACTGACGTGGCCTAACACACACACACACACACACACACACACACACACACACACACACACACACACACACACACACACACACACACACTTCTTAAATGACTCACACAAGCTTCTAAAGTGATGGTGGTGGTTGTGGTGGTGGTGGTGGTGGTGGTGGTGGAGAAAATCTAAAAATAATAAAAAAGAAAATGGATAAAAGAAAGTAAATGGATAAAGTAAGTGAATGGGTTAAATAAGAAAGACATTGTGATTTTTCTTTTTTGTGTGTTTCTAATTTAGTTTTTTTTTTAAGGATTTGTTACTTGTTTGTTTTCTTGTTTTCTTGTTTGTTATCTTATGTTCGTTTGTTTGTTTGTTTTCCTTGTTTTCTTGTCTTTTTTTTGTATGTGGCGAAGAGAAGAGCGATTTTATTTTTTACTTTACTTATCTACGTGTTTGTTTACTACTACTACTACTACTACTACTACTACTACTGCTATTACTACTACTACTACTACTACTACTACTACTAAATCTGCTACTACCACCACCACCACAATCATCATCATCAGCTTACCATTTTCCTTTTTTTTCAGTTCCTTCGTATACCACTGGAGAGGACACCGGAGGGAGGGAGAGGGGGATAGAGAAGGGGGGCACCGAGTTCATCCATCAGGTGTTTCAGGGCGTCATTAAGGACAGGTAAGAAGACCCACCTGTTCGCCCCGTCACAGGTAACGCCCATTAAGCCTTTACTTTATGTGTCTCTCCGTGTTGTGTTATCTCTTCTGTTTCTCGACTTTTTCTGCTTTTCTTCTTGTTTTCGTTCTTGGCATTCTACGGGTAATAGGAGAAAGAGTTGGAGGAGTAGGAGGAGGAGGAGGAGGAGGAGGAGGAGGAGGAAAAGTAGGAAAGGAATAGGGCGAATGTATTAGGAAATGGAAGATGAGGATGAGAAAGAGGAGAAGGAAGACGAGGAGGAGGAGGAGGTGGAGGAGGAGGAGGAAAAGAAACGCGAAATAGAAGACACAGAGAGAATGGAAGATGAGGATGAGAAAATGTGAAGGAATGGGAGAAAAATTGGACGGGAGAGGAATTCAAAACAGGAGGAGGAAAAAGAAGAAGAAAGAGGAAGCTGAGAAAGTTCACAAATCATTCAGTCTGCTTGCTTTAGTGATATATTTATTCGACGGCTACTTCAATGACCTAAGAAACATATTAAATCACTCTCTCTACGTACGCGCGGGACCATTAAATTCACTCCTACCGCGACGAAGTAACAGTCAGTTCTATTATTTAAGGAGCTGATCGTTCTTGCAAGGAAGGGAAAGGAAGAAGGTGGAGCAGAATAGAAGAAAAAGTAGAGGATGAAAAAGTATAATGAACGAAAAGAAGAAAATGGAACAAGAACAGAAGAGAAAATAGATGATGAAGAAGGAGAGAAAAGATTAAAAGAAGAAATTGGCGCAAGGATAGAAGGAGAATAGAGAGTGAACGAGGATATGGAAAAGAAAAAGAAAAGAAGCAGAAGAAAAGGTGATGAAAGGTAGAAAAAGGAAAATAAATAAAGAGAAAGGAAGAATAAGACCAAGAACAAAAAAGGAAGGAAGGAAAATCCGAACACGAAAACACTAATGAAAAAAAGGAAAATGAGAAGAAATAAGAGGAAAGCAGGAGAAGAACAAGAACAAGGACGTAGGGAAGGAAAATCGGACCAGCAAAACAAATGGGAAAAAAGGAAAAGGAGAATAAATAAATGTAAGAAAGTAAAAAAGGAAGAAAAAAAGAACGGAAGGAAGGAATATCTAAGCAAGAAAACAAGAACAAAAAACATAAAACAAACACGAGAACAAGAAAACAAAAGAAGAAAAGAAGAAAAAGGAGGAAAAAGAAAGAAAAGGAGGAGGAGGAGGAAGGAAGAAAAAACGAAGAGGAGGAGGAGGAGGAGGAATATGAGTAAGTGAGGACAGAATCTTAACCTCCTTTGTGACTCACCGAACTGGATCTGTTTAGTGTGTGTGCGTGTGTGTGTGTGTGTGTGTGTGTGTGTGTGTGTGTGTGTGTGTGTGTGTTTTCCTTTACATTCTTCCCTTACCTTCCTTTTTTTTTCCTCTTTCTTCTCGTCCTCCTCTATCTTTACCTCCTCCTCCTCCTCCTCCTCCTCTTTTTCCTCCTCTATACCTTTTAAAATCAAGGACAGAATGCTGAACAATTTTCTGCTGAGAACTAAAGACTCTCTCTCTCTCTCTCTCTCTCTCTCTCTCTCTCTCTCTCTCTCTCTCTCTCTCTCTCTCTCTCTCTCTCTCTCGTAAAATAGAGTTTCCGCCATAGACTCAAATTTCTTGTCTTATTACGCGCCAAAGAAAGTATCTGTCTGTCTGTCTGTCTATTTGTCTGTCTGTCTGTCTGTCTGCCCGTCTGTGTGAGGAAAAGGAAAAAGGATGGAAAAGGGAGCAGGGAAGAAGGGGTGGAGAGAAAGGAAGAAAAGGGTGAAGAAAAAAGGGAAGAAAATAAGAAAAAGGAGAAAAGGGAAAGGGAAGAAAGGAAGGGAGAAAGAAGAGGAAAAAAATAAAGAAAGGAAGAAGAAAAGAAAAAAGTAAGAAAGAGGGGAAGAAGGGAAGAAAGAAGGGAGGGAAGAGAGGGAAGAAAGGAAGATCGAGGGGAACAGGAAAAGGGAAAAAGAGGGGAAGGAGAAGACGAAAGGAGGAATAGAAATGAAAATAAGAAAGAGGGAAAGAGGAAAAGGAGAGAAAAGGAGAAAGAAGAGAAGGGAAAGATGGAGAAAAGAAAAAGGGGAAGAGAGAAAAGGAAGAAGGGAAGAAAGAAGGGAAGAAAGGATGGAGGAAAGAAAGAAGAGTGAAAAGGAAGAAGGGAAGAAAGAAGGAAGGGAAAGATGGAGGAAAGAAAGAAAGAGGGGAAGAGAGAAAAGGAAGAAGGGAAAAAAGAAAGGAAGGAAAAGATGGAGAAAAGAAAGAAAGAGGGAAAGAGGGAAAAGGAAGAAGGGAAGAAAGAAAGGAAGAAAAGATGGAGGAAAGAAAGAAAGAGGGGAAGAGGAAAAGGAGAGAAAGGAAAAAATAAAGGAAAAAAAAGATGGAGGAAAGAAAGAAAGGGGAAGAGAGAAAAGGAAGAAAGGGAGGAAGAGGGATAAAAGAGGGTCAAAACTAGATAGGAAAAAAAGAGGAAAGGAGGATCAGGTGAGGGGAGGAGGGGAGAAGAAGGGGAAGGGAAGGGAGAGGGGAAGTAAGGGGGGGAGGGGAAGGTGAAAGGGGAGTGAGGGGAGTATGTTGAGTGTCTGGGGAATGACTCACTCCCCTCCGCCAGACCTGGGGAAACACAGCCTTCTCCCCTTCCCCACACTCCCCTTCCTCCCCATTCCCCCTTCCCCTTCCTCTCCCCTTACTACCCATCTTTTTTTCCCTGCCTCATCACCTTTTCCTCTCTCCGTTTCCCCTTCCTCCCTTCCCCTTCTCCCCTCCCTTTCCCTTCACTATCTATTTCTTTTTTACTAACTTATCCCCCTTCCTCTATTTTCCCTTTTTCTCCTCCCCTTCCCCTTGCTCCCTTTCCCTTCCTCCTCCATAAATTCCCCCAGGGAGGACTCCCCTTCTGGCTGCCGACTTGAGAGGTGTCCTGATAACTCCTCGAACTTCCTCCTTATCAATTTCTGCAACATTCGCGGTCTTCGTTCTAATTTTCATTCTGTGGAACACCATCTCTCCTCCTCTAAACCTCACCTTCTCTTCCTCACCGAAACACAGGTTCTGAGGCTACTGACAGCAACCTCTACTCTGTTCCCTCCTACTATCTCTATCCTAAATTTCAATCCAAAGCTGGATGTTGCGCCTACGTGCGCAACGACATCACTTGCTCTCGTGCCCACGACCTTGACTCTTTTGAATTTTCCACC
>NC_066567.1:3761974-3854474 GCF_024679095.1 Eriocheir sinensis | reverse complement strand
CCTCTTAGTCACCCTTCTCTCTCTCTCTCTCTCTCTCTCTCTCTCTCTCTCTCTCTGGTAATATGAAAAAAAGATAAAAAGAAAGTGAGTGTGCGTAAGTGAAGAGGATAAATGACAGTGCTTACAAGGACAATGAGGAGGAAGAGGAAGAGGAGGAGGAGGAAGAGGAGGAGGAGGAGGAGGAAGAAGAAGAGGAGGAGGAGAAAAACGGTACAGGGGCATGAATAATAAAGATTGATATTTGTTTACATTCCATTCTCTCTCTCTCTCTCTCTCTCTCTCTCTCTCTCTCTCTCTCTCTCTCTCTCTCTCTCTCTCTCTCTCTCTCTCTCTCTCTCTCTCTACCTCTGTCCCTTCCTTCCCTTCCCTTCCTTCCCTTCCCTTCCCTATCCCCCCCCCTCCCCCCCCCCCGCTGTCCCTTCGCCCCTCACCTATTTTTAAGGGCTGACACACCTATCACAAAGAACTTATTTTGAAGACCTATTTCGGAGTCAACTTAGAGCAAAAGGTATTCGGTTTTTTAAAGAGACTGAGAGAGAGAAAAAAAAAAGAAAGGGTGTATGTTTGTGTTTGCGTGTGTGTAGGTGTGTGTGTGTGTGTGTGTGTGTGTGTGTGTGTGTGTGTGTGTGTGTGTGTGTGTGTGTGTGTGTGTGTGTTTTGAGAGAGAGAGAGAGAGAGAGAGAGAGAGAGAGAGAGAGAGAGAGAGAGAGAGAGAGAGAGAGAGACTGATTGTTATTCGGTTTCTTGATCTCTGCTGTTTTTTGTTTTGTTTTGTTTTCAATTTGACATTTCCATTTATTTTATTACTTTCTTCTTTCCTTTTTTCCTTCCTCTCTTCCTTAATTCAGCAATTACTTCCTATTTTTTTTCTTCCTTGCTTCATTCCTTCCTTTCTACCTTACTGCCTACCTATCTACCTACCTGCCTACCTAGTTACCTACCTATCTATCTATCTAACTCTTTTTTTACAATAAGAAAGTCTCTGTCATGATAAAACTTAAACAGATAACGCCCACGAAGCACTTTTCTTACAATCAGAGGACAGGAGAAGTTCCCCAAAAATTGTCTGAGCTCTCCACTCCTGAAAATGTTCAAGTCGTAGACAGGAGTTAATATAGATAAAGGAGGCCTGTTTCTGAGTTTACCAGAGAAGGGGATGAGAGAAAGAAGATACAGTTTAATTCTTGCTGAAGACCTTGGGCAGCACAGGGATGAACTAGAATAGGAAGAGTTGTGCCTTGGCCGCGGCATGCAGTTAGTAAGTTCAGAAGACCAGTCAGCATGAAAATAGGAAAAGGCAACATTGCGGCAGAATTTAAGAGGAAGAAGGCTGTCAGTAAGAGGAGGGGAGTTCATGAGACGAAGAGCTTTTGACTCCACTCTGTCCAGCAAAGCTTTGTGTGTCTGTGTGTGTGTATGTGTGTGTGTGTGTGTGTGTGTGTGTGTGTGTGTGTGTGTGTGTGTGTGTGTGTGTGTGTGTGGAGCTCCCTTTTGCACATAAGATGCATATTCTATACGAGGGCGGACAAGGCCCTTGTATATGGACAGCATCTGTGCGGGGGAAAAGAATTGGTGAAGACGATATGGAATGCCTAGCCTCGAGGAAGCTGATTAAGCGAGAGATGTGATAATTATGGTTTCCAGTTGAAATTTTGAGTTATGGATAGATAAAAAAATATTCAATGTTGAAGAAGTGGACAGCTGAGGGCTATCAAAGAATAGGTGACAGATGTTTTGAAGATTGTGTCGAGTTGACAGGTGAAGACATTGAGGTTTTGAGGCATTGAAGAACACAAAGTTCCTGATGTCCCATTCAGGAATGATAACAAGGTCAAAGGTTAAGCATTCTGTAGTGTCCTGCCTTGAGCTGTATAATTCCTGCTGAGTTAGTCTCTTTGTTGAATGATGTTGAGTAATTCAGAGTGGAGTCACTGGCGTATGAGTGGATTGGACAGCTTGTTTTGTAAAGATCATTTATAAACAATAGATAGTGGGTGATTTTTTTTTTACAGCACAGAGCAACTCAAGGGCAACAAAAAGAAAATGTCGAAAAAAAAAAAAGCCCGTAACTGTTGCTCCCATAAAGGTAAAAGTATGCATGGAGTGGCCACAAGAAAGGTCAAGTTCGGATGGAAAGGTGTCTTGATGCACTCTTCTTGAAAGATAAAACAGCGCCCTACGGAACTGCTTATATATTTAGGGGTAGAACAGTGATCATGAAATGCAGAAATAGATAGGCCTGAAAGGAAGCTGCAATTGAAAGTACGTAAAAAGAAAAGGATACAAAACGTAGGAGAGTAGTTTAGAAGAATTTGAACTTTATTCCTTCCTTCGTTCTTTCCTGCCTTCCCTCTGTGATTTTTCTTCTTTTCACATGAGTATTATAATCTGTAAAATTACACCTTCACAAGCATGACCACAACCTTCTTCTTTTCCACTTCCTCTTCCTTCTCCTTTCCTCCTCTTTCTCAGCCTCTTCCCTTCCTCCACTTTCTCTCTGCCTTTCACCTTCCCATCACCTTCATCTCTTCTCCTCCCACTTCTACCTTCTCTTCCTCCACCTCTTCCTCCTCGCCTCTCCCTCTTCTTCCTCCTTCATGTTCTTGCTCTTCCTCAACAACAAACCCCGCCCCCCTCTTCTTCCACCCCCCTCCCCCTTCACCCCAGCATCCCATCCTCCCCTGCATCCCCTCATCCCCCCGCTTCTGAGAAATCTCCCGGGAGGTAAAACCCTGCCCCTCCCCATCTCCCCATCACCCCCATTCCTCTCTCCCTCCCCCCCACCCCCCTTCTTCGCCAAAATAGACCGCAGTGCATGAAAATAGCCTCTCGTATAGAAACAGTAGAAAGGAAACTGTCACGGTCGAGGTATTAATAGACGAAGGTTGTTTCTCAGAAGATTTTTGGGTCTATAAACACACACACACACACACACACACACACACACACACACACACACACACATATATACAGCGTAGCCATGCACACATACACGCATCCAAGAAGATGTAAAAGGAGAAGACTGGGACAAATTAAGCACCTATGTAAATACAGATTCGATTAAAAGTTTGAAATGGAGTATATTCACAAAAGGGGCAAGTCTATACAAGTAGGGCTAAAGGTGAATGGATAATAAGAAGACTAATGTTATACTGAACAATCCCTCCCAAATCGAATATATAGTCATCCAAGAGGAAGCTGTAGAAACAATTATTGAATATGTATGCCAAGGACCACTGACTTAAACAAATACCTCACAACACCGGAAGCAGGAAGACGTCTAAGACTGGCCTGGAGGGCTTTCGAAACACAAGGTAACATATTGAGAGGCTCCCACCGCTGTGTTTGAAGGGTGTGAGTCAGCGCGTCATCCCTGTCACGGCGTATGGCTCAGAGACAAGGACACTGACCCAAGGAGGAATGAATAGATCAATGCAATGGAAAAGGGAAGTAACGAAAAGAGAAGACATAATAAAGGCAATTAATGAAGAAATAACAACGAGAGAGGGCGACAGATGGGCAAAAAAAGTTACAGGCTGGGACACCGCCGTTATAAAAAATACCCGAAAGGAGGCGTGCAGCAGATGGCTTGATGATGCTGTGAAGGACTGGAGCCCGCGCGTCAAAACCGAAAACTAGGGGCGGGTGCCGTGCGATAGAGTAGCTTATCTGTAAAAAAGACCGAAATAGATAAAATGTTTGCGAGAGGCCTGTGTCGTGCAGTGGCGTGATACAATTGGATGATGTGTTGATGATAATGATGATGATGATGATAATGATAATGATAATAATAATAAGGAGAAGAATAAGAATAAGAATAAGAATAAGAACAAGAAGAACAAGAAGAACAAGAACAAGATAAAGAAAAAGAAGAAGAAGAAGAGGAAAAATAAAAGAGGATATTGTGGCATTACTATTTTTTTATTTCCCTGCAAGATTGACTATATATGTTTGAATGTGTTGTATAAAGAATTCTCTCTCTCTCTCTCTCTCTCTCTCTCTCTCTCTCTCTCTCTCTCTCTCTCTCTCTCTCTCTCTCTCTCTCTCTCTCTCTCTCTCTCTCTCTCTCTCTCTCTCTCTCTCTCTCTCTCTCTCTCTCTCTCTCCTCAGGTATTTATAACAGACAGGTGTATTAATAGGAGCCAATTGACCTCTTCCTCCTTACCTGTCCTACCTGTCCCCTACCACTGCTAATACTATGCAATGACGCCACCGCTCACCTGTTAATAGGCTCTGACGCAGGTGTGTGTGTGTGTGTGTGTGTGTGTGTGTGTGTGTGTGTGTGTGTGTGTGTGTGTGTGTGTGTGTGTGTGTGTGTGTGTGTGTGTGTGTGTGTTTGTTGTGACAGAATGTAATGAGTTTTTTTTTACTCTAGAAACCACCAAACATTCTTCTTCTTCATCTTCTTGTAATTTTTTTCTTCCTCTTTTTCTTCTTCTTCTTCTTCTTCTTTTTCTTTTTTCTTTTTCTTTTTCTCCTTCTTCTTCTTCTTCTTCTAGTTCTCCTTTCATCCTCATGCATTCTTCCTTTCATCTCCTTTATTTTTTCCTCTTTCTCCTCCTCTTCATATTCTCTAATTTTCCCTCCTCCTCCTGCTCCTTGTCCACCTACTCAAATTTTCCCTCTCCATCTTTTTCTCTCCCTCTCCCTTCCGTTCTCCCCGCCCCTCCCTCTCTCTCCTACCCTCCCTTTCTCCCCTCCTCTTCTCCTCCTCCTTGTCCACCTACTCATCTCTTCCGTCTCTATCTGTCTTTCCTCCCTCCCCCGTCTCTCTCTCCCTTCTCCCTCTCCCCCTTCCTTTCTCTCCCTCCACACCTCTCCCTCTCCCCCTGTATATATTTCTAGACACCTGCCGGGTATTTCTATTGCCTTGCCGGTTAAATTAAGGTTTGTTGTGTCTTTTTAAAGGGCACACCGACCCCCCCCCCTTGCCCCCCCCTTCCTACTCCCTTACTCAACTACCCCCTTTCCTTTTTTGCCACTATTCTCTTCTACTTCCTGCTCTCCCACCTTCCCTCCCACTTCCTCCCTTCACTGTTCCTTCCTCTCCTCTTATCTCCATCTCCCAGCTTCTCCTGTTCTGTTGTTTCTGTTTTGCTACCTCTCCCTCCTCCTCCTCCTTCTTCTTCTTCTTCTTGTTCTCTTTGTTCTTGTTCATTTTGTTCTTGTTCTTTTTGCTTGTTTTTTTTATTATTTTACTTCTTCTGGTTTCACTTCTCATTCAACTCCTTTCTCTTCTCTTCTTGTCATTCTCGTCCTCATCTTTCTTTCCCGTTTAATTCCTTGTCCTTTTTTTCTTTAATCTCTTCTCCTCCTCATCCTTATTCTTTCCCTCACTCTTCCCCTCCTCCTCCTCCTCCTCCTCCTCCTCCTCCTCCTCCTTCTTTCCCGTTTAATTCCTCTTCCTCTTCCTTCTTCTGTCCCTTCTCCTCATCTACATTCTTCGTGTTTCCCTCACTCTTCCCCTCCTCCTCCTCGGCTCCTCCTTCTCCACCTTTCCCTCCTCCTCCTCCTCCTTCGCCATCATCATCAGTGAAGCCAACTATGCAAAAGTCTGACTCATGGTTTTAGTAGAAATAGACCCAAGTGAATCTGTATTGTTGTTGTTATTATTGTTATTGATATTAATATTTTTTTATTATCATTATTATCATCATCATCATTAGTGGTTTTATTATTACTTTTATTTTGCTTTGTGCCGAAACGGTTGGTAGTACTGTAAGGTTCACGGTTGGTTCGGTTTACGGGTTCACTTTATCATCTGAAAGAAGCTTTGACTGAATGTAACGTAATATGACATTTTGATTTACTTATCCTCATAATAAGAGATGCTTGTTTTCATTTCTGTGTCAGAGAAAAGTAGAAACCGAAAACAGAAATGGAGAGAGAGAGAGAAAATAACGTGAAGCCAAGGAGTTTCAATCACGACTTACAGGTTCGACTCCTGCTTCGTGGGTTATGCGCATGCGCTTAACAATCCTCCTCCTCCTCCTCCTCGCCGCCATTGCCAGCTGGTAAGGACGTCTCAGAATATTCTTCGTGACAATTTTTACATTTTCTTCGTTCTCAAGGTAAGAAATGATACGTGACAGAAAGTAACGGTTAGGTGAAGGTACTACGGAGGGTTCAGCGAGGTACTGGCTGTTAGGGACGTGATATTCTGGGGACACAATTGTTTTTATTCACTGATGGGACGGTAGGAAACGAGTGATGGCGGGAGAGGAGGACGTTGGGCAAGATGTGGTGGCTTTATTTATTAATTTCTATTCTTAACCTGGAATTGTTACTGTTATGTAGTATTTGTCATTAAAGGAGGTATGGTAGAGGGCCATTAGTGGGTTTATGAGCGAGAAGAGAGTAAGAAGTGACGTGATTACAGGTGAGAAGGTTAGTTAAGTGTAGGGCAAGGTGAGGTGTCATATATTTTTATTTTATTTTAACCCTAAGTGATGGACGTGATGCTTATTTTTGGCCTTATGGCAGACAGAATACTGGAAAATGTGTGCTTTATGACCGAGAAAAGGCTGATCAATTACTTTATTACAGGTGTGACTGTTAGAAAGGTGTAAGGGTGTTTTACTCGTATTTTATTCTTCTTAATCTTTAAACACTGATATATTTTTGCTTTAATTGCCGTTATTAATGAGAAACATTCTATAATTACAGGTGTTATGATCGGAAAGTATTAGGATAGGTGTAATGGTGTTTCTCATGTTTATTCTTATTAATATTCTAACATGAAATTAGAAGCGATTTTTCCTTTAATTGCCGCGAATAAGGTAAAAGAAACTATATAATCACAGGTAAAGGTAAAAGGTGTGTGTGGTAGTTGTATTAATTTCCAGTCTAATTACTTTTAACATTGAATTATGCTTTCCTTTCCCCGTCAGTAATGTAAGAAAATATATACATAATTACAGGTGTAGGGAAGGTAATGAGTGAGGTGTGATAGCAGGTGAACAGGCAGGCAGGTGATGAGGGGGGGGGGAAGGGTGGTGGGAAGAGGAGGGGGGGATCAGCTGGTGCCTGGCTTAAAGGAAAACGGAAGGAAATGGACGACTGAGATATTTTTACAGGTAGTTTTATATGTAGCTTTCTTTTTCTTCCATTCTTTTCTCATTATTGTTATTATCATTATTATTATTACTGTTATTATTATTTCTTAACTCCGCCTCCCTCCCTTCCCTTTCCTTCCCCTATATATATATTTTTCTTCCTTCTTTTCCTTGCCCTATTGATTTCCTTCACCTAATTTTTCCAGTACTTCCTTCCTTCCTTTAAATGGGCTCCCCTAGTTCCTTATTCTTAAATACATAATTGTTTCAATGTTCCCTTCCCTTCTCTCTCCTTCCTTTCCTTTCCTTCCCTTCTCTCCTTCCTTCCCCTTCTCTTTCCCTTCCTTCCCTTCCTTTCCTTCCTTTCCTTTCCTTCCTTCCCTTCTTTCCTTCCTTCTCTTCCTTTCCTTCTCTTCCTTCCCCTCTTCCTTCCTTCCCTTCCATCCCTTCTTTTCCTTCCCTTCACTTTCCTTCTCTTTCCTTCCTTCCTTCCTTCCTTCTTCCTTCCTTCTCTTCCCCTTCTCTTTCCTTCCCCTTCTCTTTCCTTCCCCTTCTCTTTCCTTCCCCTTCTCTTTCCTTCCCCTTCTCTTTCCTTCCCCTTACCTTTCCTTCCCCTTCTCTTTCCTTCCCCTTCTCTTTCCTTCCCCTTCCCTTTCCTTCCCCTTCTCTTTCCTTCCCCTTCTCTTTCCTTCCCCTTCCCTTTCCTTCCCCTTCTCTTTCCTTCCCCTTCCCTTTCCTTCCCTTTCCTTCCCCTTCCCTTCCTTCCCCTTCTCTTTCCTTTCCTTTCTCTTTCCTTCCCCTTCTCTTTCCTTCCCCTTCTCTTTCCTTCCCCTTCTCTTTCCTTCCCCTTCTCTTTCCTTCCCCTTCCCTTTCCTTCCCCTTCTCTTTCCTTCCCCTTCTCTTTCCTTCCCCTTCTCTTTCCTTCCCCTTCTCTTTCCTTCCCCTTCTCTTTCCTTCCCTTTCCTTCCCCTTCCCTTCCCTTCCCTTCCCTGTCCTTTCCTTTCCTTCCCTTCTCTTCCTTTCCCTGTCCTTTCCTTCCCTTTTCTTCCCTTCCCTTCCCTTCTTCCTTCCCTTCTCATTTCCTTCCCTTCTCTTTCCTTCCCTTCTCTTTCCTTCCCTTCTCATTTCCTTCCCTTCTCATTTCCTTCCCTTCTCATTTCCTTCCCTTCTCATTTCCTTCCCTTCTCATTTCCTTCCCTTTCCTTCCCTTCTCTTTCCTTCCCCTTCCCCTTCCCTTTCCTTCCCACGCCTCCCTTCCTTACCCACTCCTTTTCTCCCTTCCCCTTTCTACGTTTTGCCCCTTCCTCCTCCTTCGTTCCTCCAAGTAACACCTCTTTCTTCCTACCATTTTTTTATCCTTCCCAATATATCTTTCATTCCTCTCCTCTACTTTCCTATACCATCGTCCTCCCCATTCCTCCCTTCCTTCTTCGAACTTCCTATCTTTCTTCCATTTTCCTTCTCTTTCTTCTATTTATATCATTCTTCCTATCTTTCACTCATCTCCCAATACCTCCTCTTCCTCTCTCCCTTCTACTTCCTTATACCTCCTCGTCCTCCCCTTCTTCTCTCCCAATACCTCCTCTTCCTCTCTCCCTTCTACTTCCTTATACCTCCTCGTCCTTCCCTTCTTCTCTCCCAATACCTCCTCCTCTTCCTCTCTCCCTTCTGCTTCCTTATTCCTCTTCGTCCTCCCTTTCTTCCCCACGCCTCCCCTTCCTCCCCATTCATCCCCAGGCTTCCCATATCTTCCCCACTCCTACCGTCCCTTCCCCACGCCTCCCCTTCCTCCCCATTCATCCCCAGGCCTCCCATTTCTTCCCCAGGGTCGGACAGTGCAGAGGAGGCCGCGGTTGTGTACCTACGTGTCCTCATCCCTCAAACTAACGACGACAGGGGACGCGGCTAGCGGGCACCCCACATCCCTGCCCCCCGCCGCGCCGCCCCCTCCCATTCCCTGCTGTCCTCCTCCCCCCCTTCCCTCTGTAGTGTCTTGTAGTGGTGTTTGAGGGAGAAGGGGAAGAGGGGAGGGGGAATGGGGGTATTATAATTCTACCAAGCCTATGAATTTGTTATGTAAGTGTTGTTGTTGTGTGTGTGTGTGTGTGTGTGTGTGTGTGTGTGTGTGTGTGTGTGTGTGTGTGAGAGAGAGACAGACAGACAGACATAACAGAGGAAGAGGGGGCAGAGAGAGAGAGAGAGAGAGAGAGAGAGAGAGATTTGTGGTGGTAGTAGTAGTAGTAGTAGTAGTAGGAGGAGGAGGAGGAGGAGGAGGAGGAGGAATTGTAGGAAGAAGAAGAGGAAGAAGAGAAAGGAAAAAGAAGATTGGGAAGAAGAAAAAAAAAGACCTTAGAAGATTACGAACAAGAGAAATTTGGGTCAGTAGGAAGTTGCTGAGTGGTGGTGATGGCGGTTCAGGAGTAAATATTTCCGTAATGCATGACTGTTATAATATTACAGGTCGTGGCGGTGGCGGTGGGTGGAAGGTACCGGTAGTGATGGTGGAAGGTGGTGGTGGTGGTGTAAGGCGTAGGTGGTGGTGGTGGTGGTGGAAGGCGTAGGTGGTGGTGGTGGTGGTGGAAGGCGTAGGTGGTGGTGGTGGTGGTGGTGGAAGGCGTAGGTGGTGGTGGTGGTGGTGGTGGTGGTGGTGGTGGTGGTGGTGGAAGGCGTAGGTGGTGGTGGTGGTGGTGGAAGGCGTAGGTGGTGGTGGTGGTGGTGATTGTGAAGAAGCATAGTAGCGGGCTTTTTTTTCCTTAGTTTCTTTTTTTTAAGCCCTTGATCTGTCTCCTTTGCTGTAAAAAAAAAAAAAAAAGATGGTGGTGAAGAAGCATATAGATGGTGGTGGTGGAGGTCAAGTGTGTAGTGCAGTGTCGCGTCTGCATGTATACTTCCTGCCTCCAAGGTGTGTAGAAGTAAGGAAAAGAACAAGCAGACAGTTTACTTATACTCTTAAAGAACATTGTATTTACAGGGTAGAAAACCCAAATCAGTTTTATTTTTTTATATATATTTACTGAATGATTATATTTACAGGACAGGAGACATTTTTTTTATTCTTTGATGGGTTTTATTTACAGAACAAAAAATATTAAGTAGTTTTATTACTTAGAACATTAATAGTAGCTCAGTTAATATATCAGTCATTAAACTCATTGCACACTAAATTATTGATGGGGAAATAGTGATACAGTAGTACATTTACTTAACACATTAGTACGTTGTTGGTCAGCTCATACTCGTACACCTATTCTAATACATAGCAAATAGAAAATAACATGATTTATACAAGTAAATAAAATCGTGTTTTTAAGTACAGGATGAAAGGGAAAGTAGTAGACATTAAGTGATATGAATATGGACACATTTCTATTACCTGTGTGTATAAAATCTGTCTCCCTCCCTCCCTGGGTATTGTTAAAGGTGGATATGAGTGTTATGTAACAAGTATATAAATAATGTATTGATTATGTAATACTGGTTAACTTATACTCGTAGCCACCAGTGGTAGTGCGTATACAGAAAATTAGACTAACTTCATGCACACAGGTGAATGGAAATGTGTACACAGGTGATTAGCTAACACACACACACACACACCTATACTAATACACAGGTGAGAAGAAATTAACATTATTCATCAGGTAAATCAAGATGTGCAGTGAAGATGAACACAGGTAAATACAGGTGATTCAGGTGATAATGGATGTGTACTTAAGAGAAATAAAGGTAAACAAGATACACCTGTCCTTAATTACCTCTAATGAACGCGAGGTGTTGTGCTGCCACCATGACACCTGTCCACACTAATTACCGCAACTCACCTGGATCAGAGAAGGCGACGGCTGGGCACCTTGGAACACATGGGAGACGAGGGGGGGAATAACTGTGGGGGTAAAAAGAGTAATTAGTACACACACACACACACACACACACACACACACACACCAGGGAGGGAAGGGATGGGAGGACAACCCTATCTAACACCTCCCTCATCCCCTCCCCATCCCCCTCCCCTCCCTCCTCTCCCCTCCTCCCCCCCCCTCCCTCTCCCTCTCTCTCTCTCTCTCTCTCTCTCTCTCTCTCTCTCTCTCTCTCTCTCTCTCTCTCTCTCTCTCTCTCTCTCTCTCTCTCTCTCTCTCTCTCTCTCTCTCTCTCTCTCTCTCTCTCTCTCTCTCTCTCTCTCTCTCTCTCTCTCTCTCTCTCTCTCTCTCTCTCTCTCTCTCTCTCTCTCTCTCTCTCTCTCTCTCCGCGCTTGGAAGGAGAGACACTCACACAAACACACACACACACACACACACGTCCTGAGGCGGCGGAGGCGGCAGCAACGATGATGATGAAGCTGACGAGGCGGTGCTGCAACAACCTGCAAGCAAGGAAAACCAGTTAGCAAGGAAAGATAAGTCAGTGGAGAGAGAGAGAGACTATTACTTGACCTATATTTCAACTTGCTATTACGTATGAACTCAACACAAAAATTTGCTCAAAATATATCAACAACCTTACAATGCACTAACAAAAGTAATCAGACAAAGGTTCTCTGATCACACTCAATAGAGAGATGGAAAGGTTCACTCATCGCTTAAGATAGATAGGTCACACTGGTAGATAGATAGAAAGAGTCACTGTTCTCTAGTCACATAATAGATGGAAAGTTCAGTGGTCATACTCGAATTTTTTATATGGAATAGACCGAACACTCATTGCTAACTATAAGAACAAAATAGGAACAGTTGTGAAATTAGATCTTGAAACATAAACAACTTCCTCGAGAATACTAAAAGAACAAAATAGGATCAGCTGTGAAATTAGATCTTGAAACATAAACAACTTCCTCGAGAATACTATAACAACAAAATAGGATCAGCTGTGAAATTAGATCTTGAAACATAAACAACTTCCTCGAGAATACTATAACAACAAAATAAGAACAGTTGTGAAATTAGATCTTGAAACATAAACAACTTCCTCGAGAATACTATAAGAACAAAATAGGAACAGTTGTGAAATTAGATCTTGAAACATAAACAACTTCCTCGAGAATACTATAACAACAAAATAGGAACAGTTGTGAAATTAGATCTTGAAACATAAACAACTTCCTCGAGAATACTATAACAACAAAATAGGATCAGCTGTGAAATTAGATCTTGAAACATAAACAACTTCCTCGAGAATACTATAAGAACAAAATAAGAACAGCTGTGAAATTAGATCTTGAAACATAAACAACTTCCTCGAGATACCTGTTAATTATAAAAGCTTACTAACACAACTAATTAAGGTACGCACTCACCTCTGGCAGTAAACAAACAACAAACAGAGCGTGGTCACGGTGGCAGCACTAACACACACACGCACGCACGCTCATGTATAGAATTAGTGAGTGGCAAGAACCTGTTGAATGGGAAAGTAAGAGGAAAGAACTGGCAGGGGCTGAGGTGGTTGTGATGGTGGTGGTACAGAAAAAAAAAAAATACGGATATAAATGCATGTGAAAGGGAAAGGACGGTGGCGGTGATGATGGTGGTGATAGTGGGTGACGGTGGTGGTGGTGGTGGTTGGAGTACACTTCACAAGAATGATCAGATATACATGACTGGGAAAGGGAAGGGAAGGCGATTGTTGTAGTGGTGGTGATTGTGGTTTACGGTGGTGGTGATGGTGATGGATGGTGGTGAATGGTGATGACGATGCGGCTGGTGATGGCAATGACGGTGCTGTTGGTGATGACGCTGGTGTTGCTGGAGGTGGTGATATGGGGTCCTTCTGGTGGTGGTGGTAGTGGTGGTGTTCCTGGAGGTGGTGGTGGTGGTGTTCCTGGCGGTGGTGGTGATGGTGGTGGTGTTCCTGGAGGCGGTGGTGGTGGTGTTCCTGGTGGTGGTGGTGGTGGTGATGGTGGTGATGTTCCTGGTGGTGGTGGTGGTGATGGTGGTGTTCCTGGTGGTGGTGGTGGTGTTCCTGGAGGTGGTGGTGGTGTTCCTGGAGGTGGTGGTGGTGTTCCTGGAGGTGGTGATGGTGGTGGTGATGGTGGTGTTCCTGGCGGTGGTGGTGGTGGTGGTGATGGTGTTCCTGGTGGTGGTGTTCATGGTGGTGGTGGTGATGGTGGTGTTCCTGGTGGTGGTGGTGGTGGTGTTCATGGTCGTGGTGGTGGTGGTGGTGGTAGTGTTCCTGGCGGTGGTGGTGGTGGTGGTGTTCCTGGTGGTGGTGGTGGTGGTGGTGTTCCTGGAGGTGGTGGTGGTGGTGATGGTGTTCCTGGTGGTGGTGGTAGTGTTCCTGGTGGTGGTGGTGCTGTTCCTGGTGGTGGTGGTGGTGGTGTTCCTGGTGGTGGTGGTGGTGGTGGTGGTGGTGGTGTTCCTGGTGGTGGTGGTGGTGGTGGTGGTGGTGGTGGTGGTGGTGTTCCTGGTGGTGGTGGTGGTGGTGGTGATGACTTTCACTCTCAGGTTAATGGCGTTATCTTGCGAGTGCAGGTCATCCTTTCATTTTTTCCAGGTCATTTTCCTTTCAGTCCAGGCCCGAAAGGTCATCGCTGCCCAGTCATCTGCGAGCGAAAAAAGAAACAAAACCATGAATAAGAAACAAAAAAAGAAAAGAAAACATTAGCTGGACGTATCTTTTAAAATCCGAAGAAAGAAAACATATTACTTTTACCTTCATTTGATATTTGTAACACAGACTAATATATAAGAATAACAGAAAGGAAAATTATATGAACAAACAAAAATGCACGATCAATCTAAAAAAAACGAAGACGAGAAGAACAAGAAGAAAGATATATTACTCCTACTTTCATTTGGTACTCAGAACACATGAAAAATGCTAATTGAGACGGTTTATTTACCTAAGCCGCCCCTTCACCCTCCACGTTCTCTATAATACAAAACTAGATAGACGTAGCCTTATATTGCAAAGCCCTTTTTCTTGTACTCCTTTCACACAGAAGTTATCAAACCCACATTAGTTCCATATTTACTCTATATAAGCAAAAACAGATGATTAATAATGAGTAAATCTATTAGAAAAACGATTTATCAGGGACATTAAGCCAGTATTTTTAAACTTATATATATCGGCCCCTCAGTTCGCCTGGTGGAAAAGACTCGACGTTGCTGGGATTTCCATGGACAGCTTTGTGATCCTAGTGACTGATTTACACTTCTGACCCGGTTAATCTTTTGTGAGGCATTGGTAAATAGTTGTAATAGGTGCCTGATATGTTTAAGAATATGGACCATGAACTGTTTTGTGATCCTAGTGATAGTTTTACACGACTTATGCATCTTGAATAGGAAAGTATCCCATGAAAACTCGGTTAATCTTTTCTATAGCACTGGTAAATAGTTGTAATAGGAGCCCGAAACGTTTAAAAAGGACAGATACAGACAAACAAAGACAGCAATACAGAGTGGTCTTAGTGATAGTTTTACACGACCAAATTAAAACCTGGTTATTTTCTTCTGTGGCATTGAAAATAGTTGTAATAGGAGCCTCTCTCTCTCTCTCTCTCTCTCTCTCTCTCTCTCTCTCTCTCTCTCTCTCTCTCTCTCTCTACATCCCTCCATATCCAATTTCTTCCCTCATTCCTTCTTTTCTTTGATGTATATACGGATTGATTCTCTCTCTCTCTCTCTCTCTCTCTCTCTCTCTCTCTCTCTCTCTCTCTCTCTCTCTCTCTCTTAGCATCTTCGCGCTATAAAAAAAAATATATATATGGCCCCGTATTCTCAGATGCTTCCAACCCTCACATCAACCATTTCCAAAGAGCGAAAAGGAGACTAATCGGGTTCTAATAAGAGTTCTTTTAGGTTGATGGCACAAAAGGAATGATCAGACTACCAAAAGGGCCATGAAGCTACCCCTGGGAATGCTCAAGACTCCTCCTACGAAAGCCTTGTCAAATGTGTGTACTTGGAAGCCGAAATGGTTGGGTTATGGACCTTAAAAGCAAACTCCTTCGCCCACGTTTCGACCTTGCAGCCTTTCAACTCTGGGCGCCAACCGGAAGAAAACGGCAGTGGGAAGCACATTAGAAAGTCTTTTTTAGGGGAAAGTAAAATATTCAGGAAATACTTAAAATGATACGTAATACTGAGACAGGGCGAGGTAAGTACACGTCTAATTACCGGATATGAAGTAGAATTATCTCTAAAACAAGAAATAATTAGACGAAACCACTATTAAGATTGTGCGGGGAGATAACAAAGGTAATTTTCTTCTTGGCAACGATAAAATAAATAGAAAACTACATCGCGCGAAGATGCTAAAAGAGAGAGAGAGAGAGAGAGAGAGAGAGAGAGAGAATCAATCGGTTCATACATAAAAAAAAAGAAGGAATGAGGGAAGAAATTGGATATGGAGAGAGAGAGAGAGAGAGAGAGAGAGAGAGAGAGAGAGAGAGAGAGAATCAATCCGTATATACATCAAAGAAAAGAAGAAATGGGGGAAGAAATTGGACATGGAGGGATGTAGGGAAGGAGAGAGAGAGAGAGAGAGAGAGAGAGAGAGAGAGAGAGAGAGAGAGAGAGAGAGGACGCGACCCCATGACACCAAAGCGGACAACACCTATATATAAAAAAAACTTTCACCGTCTCGCCTTACCTGCCACGGATACGCAGGTACACGGACAAGTAGGATACTTTCCCCAATTTGTACGCACCTCCCAGTTAGTACGCACCCCCCCCAAAAAATCATGATAATTAAGTTGCCAAAAAAAATTAAAAAGGAAGAATAAGAATGTGTGCCAGGGCAGTTATTAATGAGTACTAATTGGAAAGGTGTGCAGAAAAGAGAGGTAGGATACAGTCACCAATTAGTACGCACCTTTTAGCTAGTACGCACCCAGAGAAAAAAATCAGTTATAAATAAGTTGCCATAATACTGAAAAAGGGAAGAATAAGGAAGAATAAGAATGTGTACCGACCATTTTTTTTATAAGCATTCATTAGAAAGGTGTCAAGTTCAGGTAAACAATAAACAGACAAACAAACAAACAAAACAAAGAGGTAACAACAGATGTACAGGTAATACGGTAGTGAGACAGTGATATACAGGTAAATGGAGATAGAGAGATAGATTGGACAGGTAAACAAGTAATGATGATGGATGGGCAGGTGAGATTGATGATTACAGGTAGCAGAGAGAGAGAGAGAGAGAGAGAGAGGGGTGACAGATTACTTTCACTCAAGAAGAGGCATTAAACCCTACTTGTCACACACTCACATCACACACACACACACACACACACACACACACACACACACACACACACACACATCCGTGATTATAAGAATTTAGGCGAATAGGAAATAGGAAGGATATGACTGTGGCTTTGTATCTCTCTCTCTCTCTCTCTCTCTCTCTCTCTCTCTCTCTCTCTCTCTCTCTCTCTCTCGGGCGTGCAGGAGAGAGCTGAGTTTGCACCTTTCGCGCGCCAAAAGTTTATACAAAAAAGATGAAAGGTGAAAAAAACAGCAAAAGAAGACACTGAATGCGAGAGTTGCCACAGAGTAAGTCCAGCCTAATGCGCGGGAAACAAACAGCAAAAAATGATACATAAAAACAAGAGAGAAAATAAGAAATCGACGAAGACTTTCCCCCTTGCGTGAAAAATAAAGTCCGGAAGGAAAAAATGATAACAAAAAAGAAGCGAGGTGAGACATATATTTATTTACTGATAAAGCAACGACAGCAACTGGATATCTATGTAAAAATGCGGTTAACGTTGTATCCGGAAATATGAAGACGCGTTCGAGTGTGGGTTAAAGAAAGTTGTTAAAATGTTATGCGAGAAATGTATAATGATGCACAGACAAAGTGAAGGTGATAATAGAAATATAATCTGATCTTGCTTTAATAACGGCGGTAGAAGAAGAAGAAGAAGAACATGATGATGATGATGATGATAATGATGATGATGATGATGCTGATAAGAAGAAGAAAAAGAAGAAGAAATAGAGGAAGAAGAAGAAGAAGAAGAAGAAATAGAGGAAGAAGAAGAAGAAGAAATAGAGGAAGAAGAAGAAGATGAAGTAGATGATGATGATGATGATGATGTGAAGAAAAAAATAAATAATAATAATAATAAGAAGAAGAAGAAGTAGAAAAGGAAGAAGAAGAAGCTAAGAAGATGAAGAAGCAGAAATAAACGAAAGTAAAAAAGAAAAAGACTCAAACGAAAAGAACAAAAAAAACAATATAACAAGAATAACACTAGAAACAAACAAACAAACAAACAGGAACGCAAACCAACCACCGCAATCCCTAAACAAAACCAAAAAAAGGAAAACAAAAGAAAAGAACACCGAATCCAACCCTCCACGGCAACAAGAACAAGAGGATCCAAGACTATTACACAAGGGTTGAATGCCAGGATAATGACCACTCCCGTAAAACCATAGAGAGCGCCTAACGGGGGGAGTAGGGGGGGGGTGAAGTGGGGGATGGAAGGGGGGAGGTGGGAGTCTCTTTCTGAACTTTCTACTTGCTGGATCTCGGTCAGTCGTGTGATGGGGGTAGGAAAGGAGGAGGAGGAGGAGGAGGAGAAGCCGGAGGGAAAGGAGGATCAGGAGGGAAAGGCGTTGGAGAGGACGTTTAACTTATAGGGGAAAAAAAGAGTGAAGGGAGAGAGAGAGAGAGAGAGAGAGAGAGAGAGAGAGAGAGAGAGAGAGAGAGAGAGAACTACGTGCTGTGACGTAGCCAAAAACAAACTGTAGTATTGCTCAATGATGACACACACACACACACACACACACACATGCGTGAGACTTCCTTCTCCTCATCCGCGTCGTCATCTCATTGGTCATCGTCATCTTCAACACGCACATCTCTCGATAATAAGCAGTAATAGTAGTGGTGGTGATAGCAGTAGTAGTAATAGTAGTAGAAGTAGTAGTAGTAGTAGTAGTAGTAGTAGTAGTAGTAGTAGTAGTCATAGAGCAAATAACAAACAAGTACACACCCACCTCTACACCCACACACCACCACTAACAACAACAACAACAAACAAACAAAACAAAATACAGTACGAAAAAAAACAAAAATATACCCAAGAAAAGCACAATAAAAACCAGCACCGACAAAAACTGGTGCATTCCCTCAGCAACTTTCTCTCTGGACACGGAGGTGGTGAATGCGGAGGGAGGGAGGGAGGGAGGAGAAAGAGCGAGACACGGACGGGGTAGAGAGGCAGGGAGAGAGGGAGGGAGGGAGATCAGCCCCCTCTCAGCACTCAGTTCCTCGACAGGCAGCCTCAGTAGCAACACGGCCTGCCTCGCTCCTCACTCCTCCACACACACACACACGGACACGAGCGCGTATACATAGACTGACGTACATGGAGGAGTGGCTGAGGGAGTGATCTTGAGTGAGTGTCAGTGCCAGTGGAAGTGTGTTAGTGCCCCGGGGACAGTGAGGAAGTGAGGGAGTGAGAGCGGCGAGTACTGACCCTTGGCGTGGTCATGTGAAGAGTTTCTAGTGGCCAAGAACAGCGCACATGTAAAACACCGTCTAGCGGGACGCGGTGGACTCTACTTCACACGCCGCCCGCACCACCCACACCACAATCATGCTGTGGGGGGTGACAACAATACTGGCGGGGCTGATAGTGGGCGCATGGGCGGGGGAGGGCGTGGAGGGGCGTGAGGGCCGCTCCATAACCTGGGCGGAAGTGGCAAATAACGAGGAGAAGGAATACGATGACAGCTTCTTCAGGAATGACGACTATGTGTATGTGGACGCTGACGAAGTGGATCTGCCCCCGCCCCCTGAGTATGACACCCCCCATAAGCTGGAGCGGCGTACCCTGGGGTATATCCTTGGCTCCTTGGTGGACGGAGGCACGGAGGACCCCAGACCACAGCGGAGTAGCGGTATAAGCATTCAACCAGCAACGCCTCCGCCTTCCTCCTTCCTCGAGTCCGTTATGAGGTCCATTGATAACTTCGTGGTGCAGGACCTGAAGGGTTGGTCAAAATTTCTCACCGCCATGAACGACCGCACCACCACCCCCGCCCCCCCCACCACCACACCCCGCCCCTCTGCCATCCAGCCCACGCAAGACGAGGAGCTGGTGGTTATCATGGACGAGTTCGGGCGGCCGCAAGTGGTGACCGTCAACGATATTGTGGCCTCGCTCAGCCAGCTCGACGAACAAACCATCACGGAGCTCCTTCTGGGCCCCACCAACCCTGGCCTAGCCCCGAAGTCAGCCCCAGCCCCTGCCAAGAACCAAGTGCAGAGTGATTTCCTCAACGCCATCACAGGCAGCCTTAACCGCCTTCCAGAACACTCACAGGCCCGCACTAGCCACAGTCCCACGACAATCAGCCCCATTAAAAGTCAGACCACAGCCCCCAAGCTTAGCCCTTCCCACCGCCCCTCTGTCGGTCCCACTAACAGGCCCAACATCATCACCTCTATCAGCCCCCCCAAGATTTCTTCCATCATCAACTCAACCCCCAAGTCTATCAACTCCACCCCCAAGCCTTTTATTAGCTCCACTCCATCTCCACCCCCTTTTATTAGTCAACCATCCAAGCGTCCCTCCATCCCCAGCTCACCCCAAGGTCCCGCTAAGCGTCCGACAAGCTTCCCCAACATCAGCTCTATCCCCAGCCCCACCAAGACCCCCACCAAGACCCCAATTGATGTCCCCAACATTGGTGCCATCCTCGGCCCCACCATCAACTCCCCGCGTGGCCCCACTCAAACCTCTACGCACGGCGCCACTCATGGCCCCACTCAAATTTCCTCGCGTGGCTCCACTCAAATCTCTACTCACGGCCCCACCCGAAACCCCACTCACGGTCCCACTCAAAGTTCCTCGCGTGGCTCCACTCAAATCTCTACTCACGGCCCCACCCGAAACCCCACTCACGGTCCCACTCAAAGTTCCTCGCGTAGCTCCACTCAAATCTCTACTCACGGCCTCACCCGAAACCCCACTCATGGCCCCATTCAAAGTTCCTCCCGTGGCTCCACTCATATCTCTACTCACGGCCCCACTCAGAGTTCCTCGCGTGGCTCTTCACAAAGTTTCTCGCGTGGCCCCACCCACACCATCATCCGCGGCACTTCCACCCGTGGCACCACCCACACAGCGGTCCGGGGCACCCCAACCCGCACCCTCGCTCAGTCCTTCGCCCAAGGCATTCCCACCCGCAGCCACACCAATGGCCCTACACGTGGCCCCACACACAGACCATCCCATATTTCTACACATGGCCCCACCCACATATCATTCAATGATCCTACACGTGGTCCCACCGGCCCCTTCCACTCTGGCCAAGTCGTTACCCGTGAGGGTTCGTCAATCATTCGTGCCACGCCCATCCATATCCCAACCGGTGTCCCCACCCGCAACCCCGGCCGCCCTGACATACTCCCGCCAGACTTCCTGCTGCCCTCAGCGTCCCGGAACAACGCTGTCAAGCAGAGCAGCAGTGACAGCGTGGCGCGGCCTGTGCGCCACACGGGGCCCAGCCACGGGGCGCCCCCGAAGGAGGAGGAGGGGGAGGAGGTGATTTTGATTCGGGACGAGACGGGCGCCGTGCACATGCATACCATCCAAGACATCATCTCCTCCCTGGCTGCCCTCAGCCCGGAGAACGCCCAGGACCTGCTCTTTGGTGAGGCCCCCGCTCAGCCACCCGCTACCCTCAATCTCCTCCAGGAGACACAGGCGGCGGGATCGGCGGAGAAATCAGCGTCGCCAGGCGGCGTGCACAAGGCGCCGCGCCCCAGGAGGCCAACCAGCGTGCAAGACGTGATAGCAGCGGCGGAAGCGGCGGAGGAGCCCCAGCTGCCTCACTCCATGCATGCTGTGTCATCAGGAGAACAACAGAACCCATCAGTCCCTACACCAGTCCCCACTACTCCCCGCCCCTCCTTAATGGACGCCCTCCGCCAGCAGGACATCCCAGAATCCATAGTGCAGCACCTCGCCGCTCCCTCCATCCTCCGTCCTGTCACACAGGCAACCCCTGTGGAGCAAACCACCCCGGGGGGCATCGGGGCCACCCTAAGAGGCATGCTGTCACGGTTCGTCGTTGGCCAGCCGCAGCAGCAGCAGCAGCAGCAGACGCAGCCACAGCAGAGCCATGCCGTGGTGGGCCAGCTGGGCCTAGCGCTGCCCAAACCCATCCACCACAAGGAGGCCGCCCCCGCATCACCTCCTAACACCCTGCAGGCCACCACCAAGCGGTCCTCTGAGGGCGCCACCCTGCCCCCCGCCCTGCAGCATCTGTCCCCTGCCGTGCAGGCCGCGCTGCGTCAGCAGGCTGACAACGTGCCCACTTTCGTGCCACCGGGGACTCAACACGCGGCCGCGCGGTCTGACGCGGGCCCCGTGGAGTACATCGACGAGGACCACGTCGAGGCCCCGCCCACGCCGCCCCCTACCCCTGCCCCCAGCCCGGCACCGCCCCTGGTGCTGCCCCCGGCCGTGCTGAAGCAGCTGCCGCCCTCCGTGCTCAACAAAGTCACCAAGCAGTACATCGAGGCCAGGGTGGGCGGCGCACCCGAGCCCGCCCAGGACCGTGACTACTACCAGCCCGTGGCCCACTACTATGACTACGAAGTGCACCCACCTGTGGTGCAGTACCCCGTGCACCCGCCGGTGCACCATCACTACGAGCACAGCTACGACCACGGCTACGATGACTACGGCGCCCTGGCCCCCATGCTGGACATCTTCCTGCTGGCGGACGTGACCAAGGTACACAAGGTGGGGGACACCAACCTCTCCTTCAAGGCGCCTAAGATCGGGGATCCCTCCTACTTCGTGGACACACGCGCGCACGAGGACCACTACTAGCCCCCGACGGCGGCCCTCACCGTCAGCAGCCCGCCGCAGCCTTCGCCCTGCAAGCAGCCCGCCGCAGCTTCCATGTTTGTCAACACGGAACAGCTGACTGCCGAGGGGCGCGCTCCTGCCAAACACTCCCAACACATTATTTGTACTGTACATAACTCCGTCCACATGTTCGTAACGGTGTATTTAGTTGGTCGTCACGATACATGAGTTGCCAGCCTGCCATGGCTACTTTCCCCGGTAATGAGTGTGTGCACGGCTGTGTGCGTCCGTCCCGTCCCGTCCAAACCTTCCCGTAATAAGACAAATATGCTGTGATGTTATGCACTGAGATGTACGTTATGTTGTGTGTCGTGAGAACTTTTGTAATAAAATTGTGTAACCTCATCAGCTTTTTTTTTAATATTCATCAAGTAGGTCTACAATTGTCGTGACGTATATAGATACAGGTCAGCCAAAGCAAAACATCACCTATCACGTCAAAAGGACTATATATAGGCACCTACATAGTGGGATAGACAATAGATGATGGTCAGTAGGTATACGGTGATAATCATTGCTTGGATGAATCAACGATACAATACGTTTGTCATAGTGTGTAACCTTATTATTTATTTTTTTTACAACCAAGAAAATAATATTTTACTATTCAGATGCATATACAAATCAAACAAAAATCACTATTCGCGCAAAAAAAGGACATATAGTAAAAGGAAAGGGTGCCAAGGGAAGGGTTGGCAGCCGTGACGTCATCGGTGCCAGGCGCGGCGGGACACGCGAAGGGCTGCGGCAGGTGACAGGTGTGCGGCGACAAGGGGAGGCAGGTGTATAGCCGTAGGTGAAGGCAGGTGTACGGCGAGCAGCTTCCGGGTCACCACAGTTAAATGACCATCATGAGGAGGGGGAGTCCATGCCGCGGGCGCTGCCAATGAGTCAGCAAACCGCCGTAAGGAAACTAGGTAAAGGGCTCCAGGTGTGTCCGGAGAGAGAGAGAGAGAGAGGTCAGGCAGTACTTTAAACCGGTATTTCCTCTTCAGTTTTTAATACGATGTGCAGACACACTTTTTTTTATCTAGCATTGCAAACTATTTATCCTTCTACATTGAGACAGCACCTCATAACAATATTTTCTCATTTATTGACACGATATGCAGACAACGCTAGTTTTTTTTTATGTATCCAGCACTGCAAACTATTTTTCATTCTACATTGAGACAGCACCTCATAACAATATTTCCTCATTTATTGACACGATATGCAGACAACACCAGGTTTTTTTTCATGTATCCAGCACTGCAAACTATTTTTCCTTCTTCAGTGAGACAGCACCTCATAACAATATTTCCTCATTTATACGATATGCAGACAAGACTAGTTTTTTTTTATGTATCCAGCACTGCAAACTATTTTTCCTACTACAAGTCAGGCAGCACCTCATGACGGCACTTCATCATTTTTAATACGATATGCACACTGTACACTAGTTTTTGCATGTATTCAGCACTTCAAACTATATTTTTTCCTAATGCAAGGCTTTTCAAATAGTACCTACAAGATGATCCTCTAACACCATAATATTCTAATGCACCTTTTAATATTACACTTGCTCAGCATAATTAATGAGATGGTTAAAAGCCAGGATTAAGCCTCATAACTAATCATTAGCAGCAAAAAGTAATGTAGGTAGCCATAATGTACTACTAAAAGTTAGCCTAATGTCAGTTATCATTAGTTTTGCTCTATGATAGTAAAATCTGCATAGTATCTAGATTTGCATATTTATAGAATGTTTTGTATTTGTATGGTTAATTTATCTGATATAGTCACATCTTAATTACTTCACTTTTAGAAAAAAAATATATAGTATGGTTCTCTTACCTCACAATTATTGAATTAAACCTTTCAGCAGATCTGAAATAAGTGGCAAAGTTAGTTAGTATAGAGAATCACTTTTTTATTTATTCTATTTTATTTATTAATTTTTATTTTTTATTTTATACATTTTCTAACCTCACAACTGAATTAACCCCTTCAGGAGATCTAAAACAAATAAATGACAAAGTTATAGAGAATAGCATAGTTTCATTTTATCTATTTTGCAACATTAAAAATATACTTTCATACATGCCAGAAAGATAGAAAGAAAACCATTTATTTAACCCATTGAGTCGGAATTTTTTTTTTCAAATTAATTTCCCTGCAAGTCATTCCCATCAAACCTCAACTTACTAAACACATTCAATGCACATACAACAACAGCACACACATATTACTTTCTCCTTACAATGTTACAAAACCTGACAGAAGATTGTTTGAAATTCATGGTAATACTTCTCATGCTGCCTCAAGAGATGGTGAGAAGGGGTCAACAGGTGATGGCTTGAAACATAATATAACACTTTCACAATCAGGTCCTGGTTGTATGTCAGTGTATGTCACTTGCTCAAGAAAGGTTTAACTTGGGGTAGGTGTTGCAGATAATTGGTTAATCTTGCCTTACAAAACCTAACCTAACCTAATCTGGTGCAGCCTAATGTATAACCCTGGCCAGTCCTTCAAAATGTACAGGCTTCATACCACCCATAATAACCCATTCCACTCCTCTTCCACAGTACCCATACTTTCCAGACCTCATTTTCTATTATCGAGAGGAGGAGGAGGAGGGAGGTATCGCCAACATGGACTGGATCAATTGTAATCTGTGCTGCCGCCAGCCGGGGGACGAGAGGGAGAGAACCTTTACCCTGAGCAGCTGTGGCCACATCTTCTGCGACTTGTGTCTGGCCCGGGGTAGGTACAGTTCTGGGTTGTGTGTGTGGCTGAGGTATGCTGTAATGAGAGTATTGTATAGAATGAGGTAAATGTTCAGAACAACTCCCTAGAACAGTAGCTATACACATTTTTAATACTTCTCATACTTCATCATAAAATTCTGTAACTGTACATTGTAAATAATCATGTGAAAACAAATTTAACCCATTGATAATTAATGTCGATCACATGGAAAATCAGTAGCTAAACACATTTTAATACTTTTCATACTTATAATTGTTAAATTCTGCGACAGTTAGCCAAATATAATCATGTTAAAATAAATATATCATCTTTAATAAGTGTTTTGATTGCTTTGAGGCTGATGTATTTTCCCTCACACAGTGGAGTCTAGGGAAAAATGTGCTGTGTGTTCCTCTGTGTGTCAGATGATGCAACTCTCCTCAAAGGTACTTATACATGCAAGGCTTTTATGTATGGTCGTGCATTAATGTCCATAGAAGTGCCTCATTTATTTTTACTTCATAACTTAGCTTTCCATGCCTTTAGAACTGAAACAGATGGACAACAAAAGTAAGAGTGGCAATACAGAAATTGTTAAATCAGAACAGACAGAGGACCAGGTGGAGAGATGAACTTAGAGCATATGTCAGAGCAGGATGGAGTACACTAACATCAGATAGAGATAGTAATGGCTTAAGATGATAATAATAATAGTTTGAATATTTTATTGTGGATTTCTTTGATATAAAGTGTCAGCTTTTATTCTTTTCTCTTCCTCATGTGTCATATTTTCAGCTTACTGTTAACCATTTAATTTCTTTGCCATTTGAGCCATTAGTCAGCTGATTAAATTGCCATCCCATTAATTTAGCTGATCAATTAGACAATCAGTTATATTTCTGTTTATTAATCATTCAGTCAAACCTCCACTCATCCAAGTATATGCTCTTATTCATCCATTCATTCATATACTCACCACTCCTTCCTTTACTTATCCACTCCATCCTTGACTCACCCTCTCACTTCCACTCCATCCTTCACTCATTCATTCATTCACCCACTTCCTTCTTCACTCATCAACTCCCTCCCTCACATCCATTTCCACCTCCTCCCTCACTCATCCACTCCCTCCCTCCCAGATGAAGCCAGATGCCGAGATGTTTTTCCAGGAGCCGACAACACTCATCAAGAAACACTTCACCCTCATCACCCGCCTCCTGGACTTCCAAAAGGATCATCGCGTCCGCCTCGTCTCTTTTCACAGGAAGATCGTATGTGTCCGAGAGAGAGGAGGAGATCATTATATAGAGAGATAGGAAGATAGAGATAATGAAACTGGAAGATTGAGACAGAGAAAGTGAGGGAAATCAAGAGAGATAGGTTGAGAGAGAAGGCGTTAGAGGAGAGATAATGAAATGGGAAGAATAAGACAGAGAAGAACATAGTTGAAGGTGAAGGCAAAGAGATAAGCTTAGAAAAAGAGGGAGACCATGATATATAGACAGGTAGATAAGAGATAATGAAATATGAAGATTGAGAAAGAAAATGAAGGAAACTGAGATTGCATATATAGTTGAAAGTGCAGAGGAGAAATAGGGATACACTGAATAAGAGAAACAAAAAGAGAGGGAGGGGAAGATTGTAAGAGGTAAGAGAGAAGAAAGGGGAAGTCTATTGGAAAGGTTATTTTATGATTCATGTTTTTTATCTAATTCTCTCCCTCTCACTCACACTTCCAAGTACACTTTCTCCTCCATCTCCTAATGTCTCTTTCTCCTCTATACTAATTGTTTAACTCCCTGTTCATTTGTTACCCCTCCCCTTACAGGCACCTTGCATTACCTCTCCCCTTCACAGGTTCAGAAGTACAAAGAGCTAGAGAAACAGACGGCAGTGAACAAGAGTCAGGAGGCAGAGAAGTATAACGCAGCCAAGGCTCGCATTCAGGAGCTTGAGCGGTGTGTTGCGAGCGTTTGTTGATTGGTCCTTGCGTCTGTGCCTCCTCTCAAGTGTTCCTCTTAATTTATTTGTGTATGTATTCACTTGTTAGTGTTTGTATGTGTGTGTCCAGTTCAGTTTGACTTGACAGTATTTTGTGTTGTAGCTCTCATGGATTAATATGTTTTCTTTATGCCTTTCTTTGTTAGTGAATGGCATTTGTGTATCAGCTCAAGAGTCAGGTAGTTTAGAATTTTTTTTATAAATGTTGCTGTTGATTCCTGGTCTGTTTTCATACTAACTTTTCACCAGTGTGGTACATATTTTCTGATTCCTAATTAGGTTTCTCTTTGATGTAAAAGTAGTCTACAAGTAAATTAAGATATGCACTAGTACATGTAGTTGTCTACTGAATGGAAAATACAACAGGACTAGAATAATTCAGAAGCTGTGTACAGTAGAGTAACATACCCAGGAAAGCTAAGTCTTGTGATATTGGCATAATTATACAGAGTAAGACCCAGGAAAGCTAACCCTTTTGCTGCAAGCATAACAGTACAATGGAGTGTCAGATACAGGAAAGCTAAGGGCCTTGTGGTACAAAGAGCCGCCTGTACTTAGTGTACAGCCTGTCATTCCTCTCTTTCAGTGAGGTGCAGAGGCTACGTGGCATCATTGCCTCTGATAGGGGTGCTGGCTCCACTGGCAACCCTGGGAAGACATCTTCACCAAGGGTAATGTTTGGCATGATCCCCTGAGGCCTGATGCACACTACCACTCTCATAGTTTGCTGTTGCTCCACTCACAGTCATGAGTAATGCACATAGTCACTCTCACTCATGGTCTGCTCAAAATGTCTTTGGAATTAGAGTTGCATGTCCAGAACCAGTGATAACAAATTTTGGGTGAGCGTTCATAGCCCCAATGAAATACCTGTTATAATACATTACTGAAACAAGAATGAACCTTTAGTGGAGCAGTAGTATGCATCATACCTGAGAGGTTGGCATATTATTTCCCTTCTAGTTTTGATAGGCTCCACATACGTTTGCGTGTGTCAGCCTTGTTCTCCTAGTGGCAGCTCCCCTTTCTGCTCAGTCTTCAGCAGCCTCTCTATTCAGGCCCAGGATTTGTAGAATATTTGGCTTTCCTTTGTCTAAGTCTTCTTTGACAGTTTGACTTGAGTATGGGGTTTGTGACTCCCTGCGAGACTGGTGTGTTGCTGTGTGGTCATGGTAACATACTTGTGCCTCCCCCCTCCTGTAGGTGTCTCCTGGGGGCACCATTATCAGCCCTGGACGCATCACCATGGTAAAGAATAACCAAGGGCTGCCAGGGGCTAGCCGAGGCATTCCCAACATCTCTCCAACAGCTTCCTATGCCCAGCACCCTAGCTCCACCCCCAGCAGGGGTAAGACATTCTCCCCGGTGAGCTGCCAGTACCTCGTGCCGCAGCATCAGCAGCACCAGCAGCCCCGCCACACTGAGGGTATCCAACAACCCATGCCAGGTAATGCTCCCTAAGGTCCCCTGAGTCTGTAACCTACCAAAGAAGGCACCTGTATACCCTCCATCAGGTGACATACTACCACAGATGTAGGAGTGTGGATCTGAAGTGTCTTTTGCATATTTTCCTTCTTACAACTTAAAACTTTTAAGAAGGGAGTATCAAGACACCTCGGCCTAACTTTGATATTTCTTTACGTTTCTGTTTTCTTTCATAGGAATTGCAAGCAGTGGAATATATTCTCTTTTGTATAGCTCTTGGTTGGTCTCCTTAAGATAAAAAACATCACTTGTTAAAGATATCTGAGCATGAAGTGATGAGTAAAATTGTTGGGGATTATTCAATGTGTTACACAGGTCAAACTCAATATAAATTATTTAAGAGATGATTATATTTATTGATGACTGCATTGGATGGACTTACTTTTGAGACTCCAGTTTGTTTTCTATATTTAAATGTCCTAGTCAGTTGTATTGTTGTGTGTGTTCAAGACCTGTCCACATCTATAAAGCTAAACAAGTGTGTGCATGCATGTGTATGTTGCAGGCATAAGCTACTTCAGGAACATCAGTCCAGTCATTCCCAGGAAGTCTTCTCCAACAAGGTGAGAAGAGAGTTTAATGATTTTCTCCAGCCAAGTAAATTCTGTCATGAAAACATTTCATGTGTTGATTTTTCCATAAATGTATGAGCTCTAGAATCACAGGGATGCAGGTGCCAAAATAGAAATTCCACTGGCAACAGGTTCTCTCTTGTGTCACCTTGTAAAATGTGACTAAAAGCATTATGGTTACCTAACAGGGTCCAAAACTGCATAACTACAAAAACTTGAAGGATTTGTAGACAACTCAAACTTTAACAATAGTTTTCTTGCTTTTTTTACCAAGTGGATGTGGTCTTGTGATTTTAAAGGGCTCAAGGGAGTTTCCTGTGCATAAAAATGTGTTATGAGAACAGATGATAAAGAACTAATTAGCAAGTAAGTCATGGCAATAATATATCTCCAAACATACTTATTTTAGGAAAAAAGCATAATTGTACGCAGGATGAAATTATTTCCCTTGGTGTGTCTGGCATCCAGCAGGATCATGCCGGGGCCCCCCAGCCTCTTGTCCATGTCGGGCAGCCATGGACACTCCAGCACCCCAGGATTCCACCCCTTCATGCGCCCCCCCCAGCCCCAGCCACGGCCACACACCCCTGTCAACTACCCCTCCCCTGACCCCTATGGCAGGCAGCCCCATGACCTTGCTGCCTACAAGAAATTCAGCATGTGAGGGTTGCCGCCATAGAAGAAAGTGTTGGTTGTGTGTGGTGCTGTGTGTGTATGTGTATGTGGGCATTGCCAAAGAGATTCAAGGCATTTCATTATTACCTCAGGAGTCTCAGAGGAAAGTGTTATGTTTTGTTCCTTAAAGGTTTGATGTTTTGTTGTCTGGTTTGTATGACAAGTTCAATTCCTCTTTTCATTCATGTGTAAGTGTTCATCTCTCTCCACTGCCGGCCACACTTTCTGAATTAAGTTTGTGGTCACAACACGGCACAGGCCTTTACTCATACATAAACTAACTATTGACTGATGGGTGACTAAAATACATACTTAAAATTCTCTCCTTTGGTATATTATTATTTACAAAAATTACATAATTGAAGTGTTACAATATTGAAGATCCTGCATCAATGATATTGAAGTTTATATGATATAGGAACAAACATATGCAAAGGTAAAATGTCTGATGGCATAGCCTTTACACTAATAATTTTCTAAAACAGTGAAAATTCTAAGTCATACTCCCATACTGCCAAAATGTAGTAGTAGTTTTTTTTAATTTTACACAGCACAAATCTGGACAGTTTGATTTATTTTTTTGAAGAAATAAAAGGAAGCAGTTCAACTAGTTTTCAAATTCCTAACACAGCATTAAACCCCCTCTTCCCCCCTCACTCTGTACACCTAAACACTGTAAGGAAGACCGTATGTACACAGGTAAGAAAATGATGAGCAATAAGGAATTAGAGTATGTTTGCTAATTTGTACACATCCTTCCATTTATAACTCATACCGGTGAAGAAAAAAGAACTAAAATATTGGGCTAAGGAAAAAAAGTTAAAATAAAGCTTTCTGATCTTCCTTTTGACAGTATCTCATTATCATACCTTAGTTGAATCACCCAACTCCATAAGGGAAAATAATGATATTAAACAAAATTAAGAAAAAGAAGATAAGGGATAGATAGACATTAAACAAGAAGAAAAAAAAGAAAAAGAACACAAGGGAAAATATGGACATTAAACAAAAAGAAGTAGTTGAATTAATCCTTTCCTTTCCTTTCCTTATCATGTGTACTAAATGGCAAGGTGTACAAATTAGCTAACATACACTTCTAACGCAACTAACAATACCTCCGGCACCTCACGTCACAGCCTCAGCATGGGAGGTGAGCATGGGAGAGGAGGGCAGGGGGCGGGCCAGAGGGTCACGGGGGCGGCGCACAGTCAACAGGTCCTCCTCGGAAACCTGTGCCTTCTCGTCAAACTCTGCGCCCACTGCCCACAACGTCTCCAGGTCGTACATCTCCCTTGTCTCGGGCTTCATAATGTGCAGAGCGATGTTGCCTGAAGGGTGTTGAGGAAATAGTAATAGAAGAGTAATGGTAACAGATTAATATTGTTCCATGAATGTACTATATAAAATGTCAAGTTTGATGATGATGTTTTATTATTTTTTAGAGGAGAAAAAACAAAATTAAAATAAAACAAAGTAAAGCAAACAAAAAAAGACATGACTGCAACACAGCTCCCAAAATTCATACAGAACTCCCCCAAAATACATCAAATTTAGTTTGAGGCATCTTAAAATTACAGTAGTTTCTTTTTGTAAATGTTAAAAGTAAATAAAATGATGTTCTCTTACTATGCCATTGAAGGGGAGGCACAGTGTTCTTCATTGTCAACTATGAAATTCTCTTTTGACAGTAAGAGAAATTCAAATATTAATTCTTCCTCTAAAATATCAAGGAAACCAGTTTGTTCTTCATGCCATTAGGGAATATTTTAGTTCAGCATAACTTTCTTTCCCTGAGCAGGATCCTGTGGCCACAATCACCATATCATTTACCATTATTACTGAAGACAATGGTGATGATAATGGGGCAAAACAACCAACCAAAACCTCTCTTACCCATGTCCATAGCCACCCAGTCTGTGCCCTTCCCCTCCATGATCACCGAGTGGTCCTTTTTGTCCTTCTTCAGCTTGTACGCTGCCCTCACCAGCTCCGCCAGCGCTGTCCTATGTCGGCTGGATGCACTCGACACTATCACCATGTAGCTCACGTACTTCAGCTCCGGGGGAACCTGCCAAGGGTGGTAAGTGTCTGAGGAAGGTATGAAGTGTGGGTCCTATCTGCCACTAAATTTTTAAGGCAATGTATATGAAAAAGAGCAATGAATGGAATTAGTTGAACTTAAACATGCACGAAAAAAGAAAAAAGAAAAAAGCTGCAAAAGTTTATCCAAAAAATGAAGAAAAATAATATGGAGAAAACAGTTTTTACATATATATTCTTTCTTTTTTTCATGTGTTTGCTAAGAGGCTGAAATACTTAACCTCTGGAGGAAGGTGTGATTGTGACATCACACTACATTAAATTTTCTCATACATGACAGACCCTCCTTCCCTCCTTCCTCCCTTTCCTTACCTTTCCTCAAACAAAGCATAGTCACCCAACACCTTCCGACACAACCACCTGCACTCCCTGTCACCTGCTCACCTCTACCCCTAACTTCTACACCTGTTCCTACCTGTATCGCCACTATGTCCTGTGCGTTGTCCTCCCTCAAGAGATCCACCAGTTCCTCTATGTCAAACACTCCTGTCTCGCCACCTGAAAGAACAGAAGAAAGTGATGCTGGTGGTGGTGGTAACAGTGGTGGTGGTGGTGGTGAGCAGTGTACAGGAGGGTTTGGTTACAGATGATATTGGTTGTGGTGGTGGAAATGGTGATGATAATAATAAAGATTAACAGATGTAAACAGTGGAGGACTAATCACTTTAATGAAATAACAGATAAAAAGATATATGACTACTAAAGTTACTGTTTAGAATCAAGGAGACAAGAGTAAGAACTGAAAAAGAAAACGAGAAAAATACATGACTGAACAATTAAACTAAACAACACTGATGCAACAGCTACATAAAAACAGTAACAACATAAATGACAAATAACTTTCAGGTCAAGAAAACTAATGACGGCAACTGAAAAAAAAATAAAAAAAAAAAAAAAAAAATAGTATGATGATTTCTAACTCTAAGATAACAAGAATCATAATGATCTACAATACTCTCTTTCTTTGTGCATTCAACATATATATTTTACAGCAAAGGAGGCAGTTCAGGAGAAAAAAGAAAAAAAAAATGTCTGTGAGCTCAATTTTATGCATCAGATTTAGTTTTCCTTAACCCTTTTTCCATCTACTCTACTGAAAACATAATAGCCACTCACGTTCCATCTCCACCTTCTCCCTTTTCTCCTCCTCCTCCTCCTCCCTCAGCCCTTCCTCCCTCCGTAGCCTCTCCTCGTCATAGTCATAAATGACCTGCATGTGGGTGTCCATTTTTTCGTACTTCTCCGCCACCAGCTGACTCCACACTGCAACAGGTAAGGTCAGCTCAGGTAAAGTCAGGCAGGGTGAAGTGAGGTTGTTAAGTTGTATCAGGTTTGGTTTTAGATCAGGTTAAAGGAGGTGAGGTTACATCAGATTTTGATTGTGTAGATTAGGTCAGGTAAATAAAAATAAGAAAATAAAGTCAACAGGTTGGTCATCAGGTAAGGCTAGTTTGATAAAATTGTTAATGAAATAATGTAAGGAGAGGAGACAGACATTAAGTAACACACATGAACTGAATATGTAACAAAGATACTGATATATGCACATTTATAAAAAAACGTAAAATTTTCTCTACAAAAAATACATCAAATTAATATTAAGAGAGATGATATTAAGTATGATCAAGTATTAAAAACAAGTAACCAACATATTAATAAAAAAAGGTAAAGTTAGGGCACTTGCTACAGCTGCTCATGTAAAAAGCATATTAACGTAGTAAAATATTAACCCGGTAGCTGCAGGGATCATATGTTTCTTACAGGCTCCTCTAAGTGAATTAATGAGAAAAAATCATCACTCACACAAATCATTATATAATAGATAACAACGCATTTGTAATCAATTAGTGCATCTTCGATTTTGGGTGGTTTATATTAAGCCACAAATTTGGCCCATCACTGCTACCGGGTTAAGTAACAAACAAGAACTCTGTATGTAAAGTATCACAAACCTTTATGCGGAGAGGTTTTTGTTTCCTTCTCACTTTCTTGTATTCTGTCAGCAGCCTCACCCCTCTCCTTCCCTTCCTTTACCTCCTGCTCCTTCCTTTCCTTCATGCCAGCACCCTCCTCCTTCTCCTTCCCTCCTTCAGGCTGGTGGCTGAAGTCCTTCTGTAGCTCCTTCAGCCACTCCTTTACCTGGGGGTCCTGTGAGTAGTCCCCAGGGTCCCTGCTCCCCCGTGACCCCCCAGCGGAGAGGAAACGCTGACCTGTGACCCCTGTGACCCTTGTGCTCGCCTGGGTCATTGCAGGTCCCCAAGGATTAGTGTGACCTGCGACCTTGTGAAGCGTCCTTGTGACCTCTCTTCTACCTGTGGCATGGGTCAGAAGAGCTGGTGACCTGACCCCCAGCAGGTCAAGGGTTTTGGGGAGGGTACGGAACAACATGGCTCTTGGGTCTGAGGGAAGGAGAAAAAATGCAAATAAAATATAGAAGATATAATATGCAAAAGGCAATAATAAATTTCAGTCGGAAAGAATACAGAAGATAGATTCCAAGGGTCACATTCCTATACATTTTGGCACTAAGCTCACATATCTGAAAAGGCTTATATAGAAGTTCTGGGTATTTTCATGGGTAGTTTTGCAACCCTGGTGGTGGTTTGACCCTTCTTTTGTAGCAGAAACCAGTAAAATTCTAGTGTTTGCCCATACTCCCCCCTCCCCTCCATACAAGCCTGGGGACCTGGTGGGAATATGGGGTTTCGGGTGGGGGACACGAAATCCGTCGCAATCGCATATATTTTTTAGTGGGGGGGGATAAAACCTCCCTATATCTACGGAAATTCCCTAAATTTAGGGATTTTTTTCCTCCCACCACCACTAAAACAAGCGTTTGCGACGAATTTAGTGTTTCCCATTTGGAAACCACGCACTCACTGGATCCCCAAGCTTGTTTTGGGAGAGAAGTGTAGTGAACCCACCAAACAATGCTCACCTCACCATCTGGCATGGCGCCGGAGGCCACATGCGCTCACATAAACCGCCTACACCACACTCATGCCCTCTCTCTCTAGTAGGTTGTCACCTCATCGCAAGGTTTCTGTCCTCCAAGTAGAGTCTGTGGCACCAAACACAGTGTATCTTCATTGTTTATCACTGATACAAGCAAAACCACCGGCTAGCCGTGATCCGTCTAACGCCATGCCTTAAACAGTACTGCAGGTTCTAAAGCAAGTGAAGGCTCTCGAACCTCCTGCCCGAGCTGTTCGAACACGTGAATCCTTACTGACCGCATTCTGAATCTGCTTCACGGGTTCGTATTCTTAGTATACAAGGTGATTGTGGATATTGACTCCACGCCTCCAGAATACGATAATACGCCTCCATATATCATAGTTAAAAAAAAAAATAATACATGTCCCTCAACCATAGTATGAAGGCGGAAGTACTTAAAAGTAAAGAAGCCGAATTAATCCCCTTCCCCCAACGATCTTGTGGGACCCGCGGGAAGTCGGGGCATTTGGGTGGGGGAGCGTATTTAAACTACTCCAACCGAACTTTACAACCTGCTAACCTGCTTTGCCCCCCTCGACCCCCCTGCTAACCAAGAGGGGGATGCGCCCCCCCCCCTCTTAAATTACCCCAACCGAACTTTACGACCTAACAGCTAACCGCCCCATCAATAGCCACGTTTAAGACTAGGTACAATAGGCACATAGGACTGAGACAGGTGGCTGACAGGTCTTAGAGGTGGGGATCATCACAAGAACACTTCTTAATTCCCCACTATCTTTTCATAGGTAAGACAGGTGTGTTAATGAGTTACGGGACACCCCACCAGGCCAAAACTTAACAGTGTAGCCCAGGTGAGTAATGACAGGTGTACAGGTGAGTTAATGACTTACCGTTTACCGTTGATGATGAGTTACTGGACAAACAATAAAGTGAAGCCCAGGTGAGTGGAGACAGGTGTTTCAATGAGTTATGGGACACTACACCTGGCCAAGAGTTAACAGTATAGCCCAGGTGAGTGAGTAATGACAGGTGTACAGGTGAGTTGTTGTTGTTGTTTTGGGCAGCAGCGATCTAGTCGCTCACATGAGCCCTGGTGTCGTCCTGTGAGGCGCGTCAGCTGCCCCGTCTTCCTAAGGAAGGCGCAGGTGAGGCGGATGACAGCTTCCTGTCGTGATGGGTGGACTCTGCCGCCGCCAGCAGCGTGGGCAGGTCAAAGGTGGGCACGTCCAGGGCACGGAGTTGGTGTCGGAGCAGCACTCGCTGGGAGTGGTGGCGTGGGCAGTGCAGCAGAAGGTGCTCAATGGTGTCCTCGACGGTCCTGCACCAGGGGCAGGGAGGGTCGGGGACGAGGCGCAGGCGGTGAAGGTGAGCGCTGAGACGTGTGTGGCCCAGGCGGAGGCGCGTCAAGGCCACGTCTGGGACGCGGGACGTTTTCCTCACCCACGGCTGTGGGGAGGAGTTGGTGCGGTGCTGGCCCATGGAGGTGATGCGGAGGGTGTTGAGAAGTGTGCCGTCCCAGGAGGCGTGGCAGGTGCGGGAGATGAGGCGTTTGGCCGTGGAGAGTGGCCGGGGAGCGGCATGATGTTTACCTCAGCAAGGGTCATCTTGGCGGCGGCGGTGTCGTTGCCTCGCATGCCGGAGTGTGAGGCACCCCTGGCCCTGCAGGGTTATACAGGTGACTTAATGAGTCCTTCACCGGGCCACGAGTGATCAGTGAGGACCCACAAACAGTGTTCCGATGGCCTGCCTGTGACTTAAGTAGCTGAGTCTGGGTTATTTATTTATTATCTATGGGGTTTTAGGAGCTTGAGAGGAGTTATATACAGCTAACTAAGATATATTAACGTTGGAGGAATATCATTATGGACAGAGGTAGTAAATTATAGAGCAGGATACATGGCTATTCATTTTTCAAGTTCTATTATAGTTTTTTATTTTTTTCCCCAGAGTAGCATATAGGTAACATTTATCTATTTGTTATTCCTTCACTAATGTATCTCATTATTCACTTATCTAAGCATGTTTCACTTTTAAAACAATTAATAATGAGTAAATCAGGTAGCTACACGGATTCGAACATTTTTTCTCCAAAGTAGCATTTATTAAACATTTACCTATATGTCATTCTTCATTAATTTATCCCATTATTCACTTGTTTAAGCATAATTCATTTTTAGAATGTTATAATAATGTTCAAAATCTTGTGCAGGGGTTCGAACACAGTGTTGTCATCCCGCCCGCAGCGTCCCTCCTCGCCCGCCGCCTCATCTCTCAGGTAATATTTCTCTTAACAGGGACTTGATTTACGCTTTACAATGACCCTTGATATATTTCCAGGCCTTCCGCATCAGCGTGAGGGGAAGGAAAGGTGTTGGGGGGAGGAGGCGGCGGGCAAGGCTTCAATATGTTTCAAATGTCAGCTGTCTGCCTGGCTCCTGTTGCCTGGTGACCGCCGCCCGCAGCCTCCCGCCCCTGTGCCTTGTTATTGATTCCCAGGCCCTGCAGTACCCTGGGGGGCTGACATGAGGGGAACGGAATAATACTGAAGAGAGGGTAACCACCTCTTGCAAAGTTAATACGTACAATATGGATTAAGTGTTGTCCCTGAATGCAGTGCAGTAACAAATGATGGACAATTTACAGTTTCACCCAACCAATGATTTTCTTATGTGGTTCATGTTTTTCTGGTGATAGATGTAGTGAATTGCGTGATTTTGTACCTCATTTCCGTCGCAAATGGAAGGGGGGTCAAGAGCGAACCCCCACATTAGTTAGGATACATAAAGTTAGGTTTGGTTAGTCTAAATTTCTTCGGCATGCAGTGTGTGGCGGCGGAAAAATACGCAGCGCAGGACGGGATATGGCGGCGGTGGTCCAGCTGATGTGAGAAATACCTCCTCGACCTCCTTGTAGAAATAAGTTGCTCTGCTGTTCAATGCACATGCACACTGGGGGAAAACACAGCAGGAAAAATATAATTTTGCCTGGTTTTGTTCTAGTTTGTCCACTTTTGGTTTTTGTGAGCAATGAGTGAAATATAGAAACAGTAAGCAAGGTGAACCTCTCTGCGAGCTATTTTGCGGCTGTGATGGCGGGCGGCGGCTGGTGCACAACAGGCATTGAAAAGTCAATCATTTAGTAATTTACAGAAAAAAATACTATCTCCATAATAAATAGCATCATATTTTGTCCAGAAATAAGCAGTCAGCATCTCAAAACTAGTACCTAGGCTACCCTTTCATGAATAATCCCCCAGTGCAGTAAAAAATGACTTCCGTAAAATAGAAGGGGGGTTGTGGGGGTGCAAAGCTTCCCCGTTAAGATGGTTAAGGGGGGCAAAGCCTCCTCGTTAGGTAGGTTACGTTAAGTTAAGTTAGATTAGTTTAGATTGAATTTATTCAACATGTGGTGTGCCGGCGAAAATATGCAGCACAGGGCGTCAAGGGGGGCGGCCCACCATGCAGGCTGGTGGTAATGGGTGGCAGCGGGCGGTGGTGGGTGCACCTCAGGCTTCAAAAAGTCAGTAATGTAGTGATTTCCGGAAAAAAATACTATTTCAGTAATAAAAAGCATAATGTTTTGTCCAGAAATTAGCAGTCAGTGTCTAAAAATTAGTAGGCTACCCTCTCTTCAATAATGTACTCTAATTGATCCTTTGCCCCAATATTATCCTGGGTGAAGTTAGGGAGAGAGAAGTAAGGCTAGATAATTTTCAAAGCTTATCAATTTTGTTTTTTGGTCAATCCTGTCAGATAAAAATTTCTCTTGAAATATTGCACATTGTTTTTTTAAATATTGCATGTTGATATAACAAATATTTATTTACCCCAGTCTCTACCACAAGACAGGAATGAATATGGGAGAAATTAACAAAAAAACTAAACTTTTTAATCAGCTTCAAATATTGATTCATTCAACATCAGCTTCAAACATTGATTCATTCAACTTAACATTTCAAGACAAAGATATTACGAAACAAAAACAATAAGGTCACTAATAAAAAGTACATTATCAGACAACTGCAGACAAGAATATATTGGGAACATTGTGTGGCATTTGTGAACCTGACTAATCTCTTTTGTGGACCTTGGAAATATTTGTTGTGAGAGCTGAAAGCATCTGATAATATGCCCAAAGACTTTTGATACTTGTGCAGTGTCACCTGTGCTGCTTTATATACCCAACCACACAAAAAAATAAGCTACAGTAATCACCTTTTCCAAGTAATCTAACATTAGATAGTAACCCACTTAAACAGTAACTGAGCCTTAGTACCACCAGTAACACTATAAAATACCATAATGATGACAGTGCATTTATACTTAACTTTAACTTAGTTTGGAAATTACTCGCTTACATTTCTCTTGGTGCTCAACAGAAAAGGAACGTGAGTGACCCAGTGGTGGTGTTGGTGCTGAGTCCTGGTGCCTGCCGTGGGGTGGAGGGTTGGTCGCTGTCAGGGCGGAGCGAGTGGGTGCCTTAGTGATGTCCACCCAGTACAAGCGTGCCTCCATCACCAGTGTGGGCGGCAAGAGGCGGTCGGGGAGCACCAAGTTTGAGCTGACGGAGGAGCAGAAGGCCGACATCAAGGAGGCATTTGACCTCTTTGACCCCAACGGCACTGGCACCATTGACCCCAAGGAGCTGAAGGTGGCCATGCGAGCGCTGGGGTTCGAGCCGAAGAAGGAGGAGATAAAAAAGATGGTGGCAGAGATTGACAAGGACGAAAGTGGGAAGATCAGGTTTGAAGAGTTCCTTCACCTCATGACGATTAAGATGGCTGAGAAGGATGTCAAAGAGGAGATTCTGAAGGCGTTTAAGCTGTTCGATGATGATAATACAGGGAAGATCTCCTTTGCGAACCTCAAGCGTGTGGCGGAGACCCTTGGAGAGAACTTGACAGACGAAGAGCTGCAGGAGATGATTGAGGAAGCCGACCGCGACGGAGACAATGAGATCAACCAAGAGGAGTTTTTCCGCATCATGAAGAAAACAAGTCTCTACTGATGTCCTAAATCAAAGAACTGTCAATTTTTTTCATCCCCCCCCCCCCCATCCTTGTCCACATTCCAGCTGTGCGCTTATTTCTGTGTTTGTGCTTCATTGCCACGTATAATCCAGACTTGGTTTTCTCTGTACTGTGAAGTGAGAAAGGTTGTGTTTGTGTGGCCTGTGCCCTCCAGAAGCTGCCACTGAGGGCATTTTTGTGTACTTTTTAATCCATGGTGTGATTTCTTTGTGTATACGCTGGTGCTTCTTTTTTTGAGTGACTAAAAATACAGAAATATATATAGATTATTTTTTTACAAAGTTCTGTGAGATTTATTTGCATACACACTGCGTTTGCTTCGTGTTTGGTTAGCTTGTGTGTTTGCTAAGCCGAGAGACCGTTCCGAGTGCTGTGTGTTTCTGTGTTCATTTTACATTTAGATACTTTGTGTGAACGCTTAGCTGTGAGACCCTTTGAAGTTCTATGCCTAGCCCTGGGACTATGGGGGCTGTCGGTGAGGATGAAGAGAACCCGTCCCCCTCCCTGTCACTCCTGCAGAGACTCAAGAGGCTTAGAGAGTGGCAGGAGAGACAACAAAAGGAGTTACTGCAGACACAGGCATACGCACACACCTCCACGGGCCCCTACCTCCCTCCTGTGCTAGAGGAAAGTCAAACTAACTTGGAGGCCACGCTTATTGAGGACTCCACACCTGCTCCTGCGGTGCCTCAGAGAGTAGAGGATCACTGTACTCCTGCAGAACTCCCTGGGGTAGGACCTGCATCCCCTGTGGTTCCTGTGACTTCAGATCTACAAGTGAAGTTCACCGGTATTGAGGACTTTACATCTACTTCTACTGCAGGGCCTCAGGGTTACCATACTCCTGCAGGATCCACAGGGGTAGGACCTGCATCTCTTGTGGTACCTGTGGCCTCAGTACACCTTGTGAAAAGTCCCTTGAGCTTGCCAGAGAAGGTTAATGCTGGGTGGCTAGAAGAAGACATCAGAGACAACCTTCCCACACATGACAAGCCTTACACAGGGAAGGTGGATGCTGGGAATAAATGGGAGAGGGAAGGCAGCACTAGTGAGAGACAAGCGTCACCTCTCTCATCACCAGGATCCTACATGGTTGCTGATGCCTTACACCCACTTCAGTATGACCCAGAGAAATGTGACAGACAGGATGAGAGGGATGTAAGGGAGACGGAGAGTGAATATGACACACTCCACACCACTGACACCCAAGAAGAGACTCCGTATTCTCTCCCCTCAGCCTCACTCTCCCCTCATGAGGACCCCAACAAGTGTTTGGATGAGAGCATGGAGGATCTCTTGGGTGGGGAGGAAAGAGTGCCATACAGATCAGATAAGTACAAATCAGCTGTGCCAAACAAGGAGGGTTTGAGGACACCAGAACCAAGCCAGGCGGTGAAGAATCTCATGCCCAGCAGACCATTTTTCTCAGCTCTCACCAAGGGGTCCGAGGATGGTCCTGAGGGCATGGAGGAGCCACCAAGGCCAAGACGCAGGTTCCTGAAGAAGGGACAAGGGACAGCAAGGTTTAAGATGAGGCCAATGAGACTGAGAAGACCAACGACAGAGGCAGAGGAGGAGTGTGGCTGGCAGGGTGGCAGGGACGTCCCCCAGGCACCCTCCCCTGCACGAACACCAACAAGGAGTCAGTTCAGGCTACCTGTGCAAAGCCTTCATCTGCTGGGGGCCCCTCCTGCTCTGGATGGGCAAAGAAGCTACAGGACTCAGGGCTTACAAGGGACACCAAAGAGCAGTGCTGAGCCAGTGTTAGCACCAACTCGGCAATCCACCCACCCTGCCAGGCCTTCAGCACCCGCTCAGCATCCCTCTACCTACCCCACCACCCAAAACCCTGCCAGGCCTCCAGCATCCACCCTGCAACCCAGCCAGGCCACCACCCAGAGAACCACCAAGCCTCCACCAATCCTTCGTGACCTTGAGAAGCAGCAGCGTAAAGAGGAAGTAGAGTTGTCAGCCTTTGAAAAACTGGAGGAGTTAGCAGACGACTCCAGCTTCTCCTCCAACTCCTCCACTGTTTGGGGGCTCCTGAGACAAGGCCAGCAGTCCGTCTCCTCCACCCCCCTGCGCACACCTCCCCCTCTGGCCCTGCAGGAGACCCCAGTTGTTGGCTCCCTCAATGCAAAGCCAAAAAACCTTGCTGAGTCACACTTCAATGAGGGCCTGGCATATAGAGTCCTGCCCCCAGTGTCAGCATCTCAGCAGCAGCAGGCGGCATCACCGGTGGATGTGAGGGAGGTGTTGGCACAGCTGAAGGCCATTGTCAGGCTGGAGGGGCACAGCATCAGCGACATCACTGAGTCAGACATCCAGTCATTCCTTGATAGCCGCCAGCCGTCTCATGTCCCACACCAGACCAGCACGCCTGTCTCCCCCCAGCCTGCCCTGCCCCCCCAGGCCAGGCCCCACCACGTGCACTTTGCCAGCGAGGGCGTGGAGGTGATGGAGTACCAGTTGTCGGACACCGAGGGGGAGGACACATTGACGGACGCCACCTCCTTGGACAGTGACATGATGACCACCTCAGACCTGGAGGCGCTCACGCAGCTCAACATCAGAGGAGCAACTGCTGACCCTGACAGGCAGCAGGGTCTGTCATGCCGGGAGACTAATAGCTCTGACACCTCCTCCTCAGGGGAAGCCACACTCACAGAGCAGGAGCCACCACAGAACCCCCAGCCAGTCGTGTTGAACTTCTCTCCTCCACCCCCACGCCCTCCACAGTCTGCTTCTAACTACATTTGGTCCATTTTTGGCAAGGAGAGGGATGCCAAGAAGCTCACAGCATCCAAACCAGCTTCAAAGAAGACCACAAAAGAGGCACTGCACCAGCCACCACCAAAACCCCCAAAGGCTGAAAGGAGGAATGTGCCAAGTGCCTCACAGGCGAGCCAAAAGGCAGATGCCGGTCAGGAAGAATTGGAGGTACACAAGACTCTGCTTCTTGCCAAGGTTGCAGAGCTGGAGAAGGAGACAAAGCAATTCAAGAAGGACAATGCAAAACTTAAGAAACTTCAGCAAGACGTGGAGCAGGAGAAACAGAAACTAGAGGAAGAGAAATGGAAGTTCCATGAGGAGACGGCATCCGAGAGGAGGAGGTTTCAGGAGTATGTTGACCGTGAGAGGAATGCCTTGTGGTCTGAGAGGCAGCGGGTGATTCAGCAGCCATCCCCACCTGTGACGCAGCCTCAGGAACATGTGATGGAGGTGATACGGCTGAGGGAACAGGTCAGGCTGATGCAGGAAGAGGCCGAGAGGAAGGAGTCGCTCAACCAGTTCACCGTCAAGAAGCTGAACAACCGGATAAAGACTTTAGAGAATGAAAACAGGAGGTTACAGGATAGAAACAAGTCAATGCAGGCCCTGGAGAAGGAAAACCAGGACCTCCGCCTTAAAGTGGACAGGGCCAAGGCAGGTGGGAGGACAAGACTAACCACTCAGCCCGCTCTGACCAACAAGGCAACCCAAGGCAGACCGAAGACAGGCATCAGACCCACGACCGTCGACGGAGTGACAAAAACACTTGATAGGCTGACCAAACCCCAGCCAGTGATCATCAAGGACGCACAGACCAAAACAAAGAGCAACAAGCAAGACCTAACCAACAACAACCTCAGAATAGGACCTGTGGAGAGTGATGAAGCCATGCTGAAGCAGGGAAGCAATGCCAAGGCTCATCTGCCTCACACACCAGACCAAGACACACTAGTAGCTGAAGAACCATCTTGTCCCACACCCGCAGCAGATGACCTGAAGCACAGTGAGGGTCAGTCTCTTCTCCCTAGTGTTCCTGGATGCTCAGAGGACCCTGGGTTGGAGCACACGGAGAGGCTGAGGGAGGACGGGGTGCGGGAGGTAATCTATGCCAACGGGAACAGGAAGGAGATATACCCAAGCGGAGATGTGACAGTGAGCTTCTACAATGGCGACCGGAAGGAGGTGAAAGCCGACAGGACGGTGTATGTGTACGGCAGCGACCACACCAGCCATACCACATTCTCAGATGGGCGGGAGGAGCTCATCTTCCCCAACGGGCAGCAGGAGACGCGGCACCCAGACGGCTCCTCGGAAATCTTGTTCCCTGACGGCTCCCGGAAGTCTGTGATGAGTGACGGCATGGAGATCTGCACCACCAAGGACGGGTCGGTGGTGCGGACCAACCCAGACGGCAGCAAAGTGTTTGAGTTCCCGAGTGGCCAGAGGGAGGTGCACTGCGGCGGGGAGAAGCGGCGGGAGTACCCCAATGGAACAGTGAAGATCGTCCACCCTGATGGGAGGACGGAGACGCGGTACAACTCTGGGAGGATACGGATCAGAGACAGGGAAGGGAATGTGATCCTTGACACTCATGTTAATCTGTCTCCTCCTCATCCTTCTTCTCTGCCCTCCTAGATGCAATACAGCTCAGGGAGGGGAAGGACCAGGGTCAGGGGTGTAAAATGATCCTTAAGACATATCTGCTCTTCCTCCTCTTTTTCTACCTTCCTGATAAATGGGAGTTCACTTAAGTGTTGTAAACACCAGCCCAGCTTACAATGACAAGGAAGAGAAGAAAAAAAAAAGTCTTTCATCCTTGTCCTCTTCCTCTTTTTACCTTAATGCTTTGTAGTTTCCTTTCCTCTTCTGGTCCAGCCAACTCCCTGTTCTGCACCCTTGTACATTCTTAGTACAGTTACCTCATTGCATCTCTTTGCAAAGACCAATTACTGTCTTACAGGTATTGACTGCATAATATTTCTCTCTCTTTCCAAAGATGTGTAAAAGAATCTTGAATGTCTATGCTACAAAGGAATGTTTAGAAGTGTCTTGGATTATTAGCTCTCTGGTTGGATGGATGGGTAAGTTGTGTGTGAATGGCAAGTTTCTCTCTTCCTGTACATGACTTAGGTTTTGGCTTGCTGTTGTGTGTTCCTCAGTGTTGTGTTTCCTGTGCTGGTCCTTCATGACCGAGCTGGACCTTCAGGACTATTCCAACTGGAGTCTTGGACCTGCCAGGAAATTCCTTGTGCAGCAGTTTTTGTAATGACCAACACTAGGCAGGGGCTGTGTTCCTCTTTGGGAATCTTCATAAAAATACATTAGGCTGAGGGAAATATTTTAGTCAATACTTCAGCCAAAATATATTTTTTTGTTATGCATTTACTGGGTGAGAAGAACCAACGTATTCCACCTATGCATCAATGCTTCCCACTAACTTCTCATGCTTTGAACAAGATGTACCAATACCATGCACACAATTTTCTGTACCCCCCAGCTGTCATGTTGTGCTGGGGCTGCAAGGACAGCAATACCTGCCGTGTATGAGTCTGTCTGCACAAGATTGGTGTGGTCTGCGGGTCTTTAAGTGTCTTGGTGAATGGTTATGCAAGTTATTTTTTTGGTGTGTGTATGTGTGTGTTTGCACAATGTTAACTGATCTGATGTGTGGACTTTCATAAGGATCTTGTAACAAGAAAGCATAATTGATGTGTAGGTCAACTTCAGCTTTGATATCTTTTATGGTCCTTTTGGTGTTGATCAGCATCATCTAGTTTGTTCTGTTTCAAGGTGTCACGTGCTCAGAAGTAAGCACAAGCTTAAGTCTGCACCTTGGGAAGCCTGTGAAAGGAGAGACTGTTTTCTTGTGGACATAATCTTCATAGCATATTTTTCTGTAAATGTGAAATTAAAATAAAAATGCATTAGTAATTAGGACAATGGTCCTTTATTTAAATATTCACAATATAATACAGGGAAGTATGTTACTGCATTAATATGCATCCATTGATTCCAGGAGGTACATTTCAAGATAATGAAACAAAATGGGAATGGAAGGGTGGACAGCTACAACTCCATAAAAATAACATTTGAGTACCAAGTGCATGGGAAGAGTTGTAACTAAATTATAAATGACTTTACCTAACAAGTTAAAACCTTTAGCACTCACTGGATGTGATAGACTGATGGCTATGATCATGAGTTATATTAATATGTGAATCTTACTCCATGACTATACAATATATATGTATCATCCATTTATGATCAATAATAGTGTGGCTGTACATGTAAATGAAACTAGCATGTGGATGGCAGCTGTGGTGGTGGTGGGCGTGAGGTAGAGTGACCATGTCAGATGCACCCCCCCACCACCACCACCACCACTACCACCACCACATCCCAACACTGCAATCACTCACTTATGATGACAAAGCCTGCCGCCAAGAATGAAGGTTCCCAGCAGGCCGCCGTCACACCTGACACTCTAGGGACCAACTGTCAAAAGTCACAGTTCCTCTATCTGGCACTGGTCATCAGGTGCAGGCGATGGGCGAGTGCCTGGGGCCACCCGAGGCTCTGGCACCTAAATGGGAGGAGTGCCACTAACAAACCAACTCCAACTCTACTCCACATCCTCGCCTCGACACCCCAAAACAAAGGTATGTACTCAGCTCCCCGCCTGGGAAGCCAATAAAAGCCACACTACTAGACACATTCTACACTGTCAAATAGAAACAACAATTGAGTGCACAGATGAAATGTACGGTATATCGAGAAGGGAATAAGTGACGAGGGTATGTTGACCAACTTGTACGCACACTCCATTTAGAGCCCCTATCAGGAAGAATGCTGCTGTGGGATACTGACCAGAAGTATGAAAATAAAGGCTTGTCAAAATGAAGATTAATAAACATTCTTCACATAGGCAGCATTTCACTTTCATGACGGATTTTCCAGAGTGGCCTAATCCTGAAATGAGTACAAATTGGAGTGCATACAAATTGGCTAACATACTGAATCTGACATAGTGGTGGCCAGAGCCCCTTCAGCAGAGGGACTCATGGGGCCAAAACGAACGTCATGCAAACGCTGGATGTCGTCAGCGCGTGTCTGTTTTGTCTCGTCGGGAGATTCAAGAATCACAAAGGGCAATGATCAGCAGTTCACATACTTTTGTTTTGTTTGTCCTCGTTGCTTTCCTGGAGGTGAGTATTGAGGGGACGTGTGTGTGTGTGTGTGTGTGTGTGTGTGTGTGTGTGTGTGTGTGTGTGTGTGTGTGTGTGTGTGTGTGCTACTCAGACTAAACAGTGCGTTGTGTGGATGGCAAAACCAGCAGCCATTTTAAAAACGTCTTGAACGTATGTACAAATGAGAACCGAGAAGAGAATATTGCAACCATTAACACAAGCAGAAAAATTATACTCCATATATAAACAAAAGGAAACTCAAGATATTAACACACTTTAGATAAATGATACTCTGGGAAAACCACTTGAAATATTTACTGTTGTGGGGTTAGAAATATTCCTTAAACAGCACACTGAGCTTTGATATTTCTGCTAAAGATAGAGATAAAAAATAAGTAGTTTACATAGAATATACAGATAAAATTACATGACAACAGAATATATTTACTCCAAATTAAACAGTTCATGTGCTGGTAAAGAAAATATGCACTAAAATGGAAAACAAGATGATTTATTATGACAAACCAATGAGTGATAAAACGGTAGGTGAGGACAGATTAAAAATAAACATCTGGTTCAAAAACGAAAAAGAAACAATTTATTATGACATACCAATGAAGAGGAGAAAGGGGAAAGAAACACAGGCAAGGAGTAGGCATTAAAAGCAGACCTGCTAATAAACATTTGTCTGGAGGAGAAAAAAAGATATTCTGGAGGGATGAGAAAATAAAATAGGATATATGGAAGGAGGGAGAGAAAAAAATAAGGGAATCTGGTGGGCTGACAAAAAAATATGGGGATCTGGAGGGCGAGGAAGAAAATAATGTCATCTGGAGGGTTGAGAAAAAGTATGTAATCTTGAGGGTCTGAGAAAATAATAAAATATCTGCCAAAGTCACAAGTTTTAAAAGAGTAGCTTCCAAGGATCAGCGGTAAAAGCTATAAGACAAGCGGGAGGTACAGATCAAGTTGCCCAGGATACAGATTGGCCAACATTGTATTTCTTCTGGAGGGTGACTAGTGTGGTGACAGAAGGGTGAGGGAAAGGCCCGGAGGTGACGCTCGGCACCTCCTCGGCCAGTGAACGGACTGCCCGCCCATGACTGAGGGAACAGCGGTGGGCTTCTGAGGAATCCTTGCCTTTCCTTGCACTAACAGACAGTAATCCAAAGCAGAACATCTCCTGAGCAACTACAAAGGAAGTTGAGTCATATACAATTCTTTTCTCTTGGCAAACCAATAGGAAATGAACATAAAGGCCTTGATATGTCAATTTCTGAAATATATCTTTTTGTAAGTCCAGATTCATTGCATTTCCCTTATCACAATATATATATTATAGTGTTTCTAATTAATTTACTATCATAAGGATCTATGACAAGTTTCAATTGCACAAAATAAATATCTGGTGAGTAGAAAGGAGACATACTAAGTAATTCTGAGCCCAAGGAAAACAACATTGAAGTCGATTAAAAAATGATCAAATAAAGTCATGTGCAAGTCCAACCTGAGCCCAAGAGTGCACCAGCGGGGCACCGGGCCCCCCGCCGCCCCAGACACGAGGACCAGCCCTGGGCGGGGGGGTCCGCCCTGCACACTGACTGGGAACTCCTCAAAAAATATTCCTAAAACTTAATGCTAATGATAAAGTTTTCTGCTCATATTTGTTTTTGCACTTAACATAAAGGTGATCTGTGAGTGAAACTTCAAAAAAATAAATGGTTAACAAACAAACTTAAGAACAAGACATGTACAGGTGAGGTACAACATTTATGTATTTATATTATGTATGTTAAAAAAAAGCAGTGTAACTTACTGCCTCTCCCTTTGAGCCTTCCTTTGATGGCTGAGGTTGGTGGCTGTACTGGCACTGGCTACAGTGACTCCCACACTGACCATTAATAGGAGACTACAACAGCGCGACTCAGCGAGGAGCACTCAGCACAGCAGGTCCTCCACAGCTTTTTTGATAATTGCCATATAATCCAGAGTGACTTGGGCAGAGTGAGCCGAGGCCCACCCCGGAGCAAGAGTGGCCCAGCAGCGGCGGGACACAGGCAGAGCAACACTGCACGGGTGACTGACTCATTGACTCATGAGGAACATTCAGGAGACACTCTCACTAATGACGATGAGTGAGCACAGCGGCACAGCGGCCACGGCATGAGTGCTGGTGATCAGGAGGAGTATAGCACGGAGCCATAACAATATATATATATATATATATATATATATATATATATATATATATATATATATATATATATATATATATATATATATATATATATATATATATATATATATCCTATAGAAAGAACATGGAAACACTCACTTTCCTCACATCTGTGAATGGGATGATAAAGGTTATGTGAATACTTGTTTTAATGTAAAGTTATGATGATTTTATAATTTAATTTCTGTAGTTATTAACTATATATATGAATTGCTTTTCAGATCTGCATTAAAGCTTCAAATGAAGCCACTTACTCCTCAATAACTAAAAGAACCGTGCTACTCTGGGTGAGTCACCCACACCCATGCACCCACGCCTGGGGGAGCCTCCCCTCAGCGGCCAGGGTGGCCCAGCCTGTCCCGGCACAGGGTCAGGCAGGCAGGGCCAGGCCAGCCCTCCCGGTGCCCCTCGGACACTGGAGGGTCTGGGTGCCGGCAAGGGTGTGGCCAGAGTGGAGCTCGGTGCTTGATAGTGTGTGGGTGGTGATGATGACAAAAGAAAGTGTTTGCCACACCATGCACAGTGTGGCTGGAGGGTCAGGCATCAGGTGGCTTGGACGCATACAGGGCAAGCTGATGAAGCACCACATTTCATAGTTGTTGTCACTATTGGCTGCTCTCCCCACCCTCCCCCCCACACTGTGCAGCTGCGGGAAGGAGGTGAAGTGTTGACTCAAACACTCTTAGTCTGCAGAGTACTGACGCCGGCAGACACACGAGCGTGTTGCTGGACCGTACGTGCAATGTTGCTGGACTGTACGTGTGATGGAAGAACATCAAGTTGAAAGTCAATGCAAAGATTTGTAGTCATGACTGACTCTTTGGAAACTTTTGTAACTTTTACATAGCCTTGGCACCGTCACTCTTCACACGTCGCGCCGGGACAGGGCGCCCCGGCGAGCCAGGCACCCATGCCGCCTGGGAAGGGGGGTGGGAGAGTGCCTGACCTAGTATGGCAAGAAACAAACAAAGCAACACTGGGGTAGGAGCTGACAACCACCTTGAAACATTTCTCTGGACAGATGAGACAGTTACATGAGACCTACACTTTATCATTTATATCACATAATCTTTTTTTATTTGCTTATCATATACATATATTTATTTATATATGTACAAGTGTAAACTCTATCAGTGCCTGCTAAAAAACCATAGTACTGAGTCACTGGATGATGAAAGCTCTGAAGCTCGCCGCAGCGCCACTCTATGATGCACAGAGTCTGCCCTTCCCTGCGCGGAGAGGATACCCGACAGAGCCTTGGCCTGCACCCAACACTCCCGGAGAGGCAGCAGGTGTGCAGAGGGGAAGAAGTTCATCACAGTCTCTCCTGCTCTCAACGGTTCCCGCTCTTTCCTTCTGGCCAGCCTTAACAGTGCTCGCTACTACTCATATCACTGGTAACCTTAACATGTCTTCAACACACACAGACATACATGATATTTATATATTTTTTAATAAGCATAGAGTAATAACAATAAAGTATTCTTCAATATTTGTGACCTTGAGAAATTAGAAGATACCGAGATGTAAGCAAGACAACGATCAGTAATATCTGGTGCTCTGAAATGGCAGTCTTGGGAAGGGGGAAGGGGAGGAGGCGCGAGTTTACAACCACACCACACTGCACCCTGCCTCACAGCCCCCGGCACTCCCGACCACCACTGTCACCGCCATCACCACCAGCACAGTGATGGGAGGAGCGTCCGTTCACACGAGTCCTCTCCACTGCCCTCGGCTCTCAAGCAGTGGAGTTGTGCATCATCCACCAGTACAGTGCCTTGTCCATTGGCGCACTCCTCCATCTACCTGTACACTCAACCTGTGCAGTCCCTCGTTAGCCCAGGGTCTGCCATTTACCCGCACACTGACGCAGGCTTCCATACACTCACTCCAACACCAGATTTTGAAAGGTTACGGCCCGTGTACACAAAACACTACACTTTCCACAGGCAGCAGACTCGCCTCGGAGGAGCACAGAAGAGCCGAGCGTTGCGTCAGAACAACAAGAGTCTGGACACCTAATTTACTGGGTTCCTGTAGCGGGGTGGGGAGCAATGACAGCATCTTCAGGCTTAGTAACTTAGTCTTCTCTTCTCCTATGGTGGGGATGACCTTGGTGTGTCTGGCAGGCAGTGGATGGTCGCAGGTGTGTGGCTTGTGGTAGTGTGGGTGTGGGTGTGGTGGTGGAGGTGGTGGAGGTGGCGGTGGTGTTGGTGGTGTGGCGACAGCAGCAGGAGCAGCAGGCCACTAGAGAATGGCACACGAGGCGGAGCAGCAGCTAGAGGAGCCGCCCTTACTCTTCTGTCGCTGGTCTGGGGAAGGAACAACACCAGGTGAGGAGGAGGACCTTGATGAAATACCTTAACGGCTAACTCTGTCTTATAATCACCGAATAAACCTATTCCCCTTATTATTAACAGATATACTATTAATGCAGTATTTACCAGTGTAGAAGGCAACCCTTGTACAATAATATAGTGTGGGGACAGTTTTTAAACATTAGGTTTCTATATAGAACCCTGACTTTTACACCCTGTGGTTGTAATGGGGTCCCTGCGACTGATGAACAACCTTGCTCAGACCTTTAGATTCCTTGAACATTTTAAAACCCATTGGAATTACTGACATCATCATCAAGTACAACTAATTTTCTATACAAAAGCAAATTTCCATAAGGAATTATCTTCCTGAAAAGTCATGAGGGCATGAGGAAGGTGAGTGACTTGCTGAGCCCACACCACAAGCAGCAGCTTGAGTCTCTACTATACAATCCACACAGACACGATGAGTGTGACCCATCAAAGACTGGCTCAGGACAGAAAGAACATGACCGCCCACTCCTATATTGCAGTTTTAGCAAGAGATCATAAAAGACCATCAAATGCCACAGAAAAGTCAAGCTGAGCTAGTATGGCTCCAGGTTCATCTGGTGCAGTTGGAACTTGCTGACCAATGATCAGAAATACATCAGTAGTGCTCAGGCTTTTCTGTTGTGCAAACTGGCAACCAGAACCTTCCATAAACCTTCCAAATTATTACAATGGGAATCAATTTTCATGTTAGTAATTTTAAAACATTGAGAGCTATGATCAGTAGAACCAATGGAGGATTTATCATAGTGTTGCCCAGATCAGGTATGTCAAGATCATTGCCTGAGAACAATGGAAGTGTTTGACGAGTCACAAGCCGCGTGACCATGACCATTAATCTGAGATAATGAGCCGAGCCACTCCTGGTGACGAGTGGTGCAATCACTGATAAAGAATACTGCAGCTTTTGGCTCTACCTGCTGAAGAAGTGACATTCATTACATAAAATACGGAGTCATTACTATCAGGACTTACATACACTCCAAAAATGTAAAATTACAATCATTTAACAAAATAACCAAATGCCGTCTTCCCCCAAATTTGAAATCTTCTCATAAACAGACCACACGAAAAACTCGGTCAGGGTCACAACCAGAGCCTTGACCTTGGCCTCAGCTTTTTACTTTCTTTTGTACAGGGATTAAGGTCTTGTGGGGAGGGGTTGCAGGCACACCCCAACCAATCCAGCTCAAGGACTGGAGTGAGTGCCAGCTGTGGGCAAGGACACAACCCCTGAAAGGATGGAATTCCCTGATGGTTACCTTAGTCTTACATCTCCAGAATAAGCCTACCAAGTACTAATCACCACAACAGCAGGAACATCATTTACTTAATCTAGCACAAGAACACTTAGCAAACCAGTCACTAGAACAATTATATGCCTGCACCTCACCTTGAGAGTTGGGTTCTGGGAGGTTTTCCCTGGGCACGAGGTGCATGACACATGTCTTGCCCGCGGGGAGGCCCAGGGCGCCCAAGGTCACGTTGCCATGCAGGAACCTCCCCTGGTAGATGAGCCGGAGGATCTCTGCTTTGCTCACACTCTCGTCCACCCACTCTGTAAAGGCAGGTCTGTGGTTAGTCATTGTTTGCTGCAGCACTAACAGTAAAGGAAAGGTTGGGGTATACAATAAGCTGCACGAGGCCTTGGTGCTCATCTCTGAGTCATTGGCCCTTGAGGCTGTGCTATGAAAGAACCCATTACCCTGGGACACATGGCCAGTGTGACAGTGTAACAGTGAAGCAGCATATAACTGGCATTTGTAAACACACATATCTATCTATTGGTTTCTCTTCTTTACCATAGCAGAAGAATAAGAGAAAAAAAATAATCAAAAACACAAACAGAAGTGAGGAAATGAAATATGTTGCCACCTTGATAAAAATAAGGCATATAAGATAATGGTCATCAACATTGTCATCATCAGCCTGTGGGCGATCAAACTAGATGGGCCTATCAGTTATAGCCAGACAAAGAGTGCTCCCCCTCCCTCCCCTGCAACCCCCCACACACAATGATACTGGCCAGCAAAAAATAAAAAAATATAAATAAACAAATAAAAAATTACTCTAAATAACCAAATGTTTCAAGATAATAACAATCAGCCTTCACATAATTAGGCAGTCCCTACAAGTACTCTTTGGTACTGTCTTGAGGAAATCACTATAACAGTTCCTACTGGCGTGTGGTGAGTATTTAAATCTGGAAAGCTCCCTCACTACTTATGGAGGATAAAAACTTGTCTTTACTATACAAACCAGAATAATAATAAAAAAAATGTTCTCTCTCTCTCTCTCTCCCCCTCTCCCTCTCTCTCTCACATACAGGTTACTACTGGTGTCAGGAAATGGCCTTATTATGCTCTGTGATATAGAAGTCACTGGGAATTTCCAAGCCTCTATCTTCTTGAGAAAAGGTTGATAGCTTCAATGCCACATCTTAAGACTTTCCGGACCTCCATGGTTGGCTGGGCCTGTATGATTTGTGAGTGAGTGAGTGAGTGGGTGAGTGAGTGGGTGAGTGAGTGAGTGAGTAATGCTGTGCTGGCCTGACCTCAATCCAGTTAACCCAGGAAACTCACTGTCCTGATCATACTCCAAATAACTGTCACCTTTTTTCCATGACAGCTCCATAATTCCAACCATTAGCATTCTCCATTGTCAGCTGGATTACGCTTAGCCATGTCCATTTCTAAGATCATCCAAACTCCACCTTCAAGAGCTGCCCTTTAGGCCAATCGAGCCTCTTATAGTCTCCTTATATTTTTGTGTGTCAGTCAGTGTTCCGAGGATGAGCATCTATACAAAATACACCTATGCAGAATAAACAAAACTAAACCGAGAACCTTGGATCATAAACAAGACAAAGTCTCCTTACTCTTTTTCTTCTGGGCTGAGACTGAGGGACGTATTACAAGCAGAATCCGAGAAGTTTCGGGTCCCTACAAAATACACCTACACAGAATAAACGTAAAACTAAACCAAGAACCTTGAATCATAAACTAGAAAACCTTTCCTTACTCTTTTTCTTTAGGGTTGAGACTGAGGGCCATATTACAAGCAGAATCCAAGGAGTTTCAGGTCCCTACAAAGGTCGGTCGGTTACAAATCCAATCTGAGAAGTTTCAGGTCCGTATAGAGTTATTCATCCCGAACTCTGTATGGACCCGAAACTTCTCAGATTGGATTTGTAATATGACCCCTAGACTGACCTTTGTATGAACCCGAAACTTCTCAGATTGGATTTGTAATACGACCCCTAGACCGACCTTTGTATGAACCCGAAACTTCTCAGATTGGACTTATAATACGGCCCCTAGACTGACTTTCGTATGGACCCGAAACTTCTTGGATTGGACTTATAATATGGCCCCCAGACTGACTTTCGTATGGACCCGAAACTTCTCAGATTGGAATTGTAATACGGCCCCTAGACTGACCTCTGTATGGACCTGAAACTCCTCGGATTTGACTTGCAATATGGCCCTAAAACACAGATACCGAAAACATAACTGAGGGTCGTAAATCCTAAACAATTACCTTCTTTTTCTTTTGGAACTAAACATGAACACCCAAAACAAAGCTGAGGCCAATAAATCATAAACTACAAACTTTTTTTGATATATTCTTTTGGCTCTGAATTAAATAGGGATAAGAAAAATAGAGATAAATAAATCGTGAACTACAACTTTTCTCTCTTTTTGGTTTTGCAACACACATGGCAGCCCCTGAGAATAGCCATTTACTACATGTTATTTCCATCCACAAGTCTATCTAATCTCCAATAATTGAAACTGTGATGCTGGAGTCTGGGCACACCATCTCTCCTCTCCTCTTCTCTTCTCTCCTCTCCTCTTTATCTCTCTCTCCAGACACTGGCTATCTTACTTGTAATGACACTGAGTGGTAGTTTCACCAATCCTTGCTTGCAATAACTCTGGATTGAGAAACTTCATTAATAATTTCAGCATGCAATACCTCCGGACTCCTTGTTTTCATTAAATAGTTCTTGCTTTTGCACAATGACACACAAGGTCGGTCACACAACACACGGCAGCTCCCGGGAATACTGATTTACTACGTGTCAGGCCCGTCAATGAGTTTATCTAACTTCTACTATATGAAACTCTTAATTATGTTGCGAGTTTGTTCTGCTGTGACTTGGAAAACTTTATTAATTCTTGGCTGTGATGACTTTCGTGTGATGAAATAACTCCCCAAAAAAGAAAAAGTAAAATCATACCCATTGCATTAGCCATTAAATTAGAACAGGCTGAATATGACCTTTTGTCCTTTTTTTACTCGAGCTATTTACCTCTGCTTAATCTACCACATACAAATTTATCAACCCAGTAGCAGCGACAGGCCAAATTTGTGGCTTTACCGTGTAGCAGCGATGGGCCAAATTTGTGGCTTTACCGTGTAGCAGCAACGGGACAAATTTGTGGCTTTACAGTGTAGCAGCGACAGGCCAAATTTGTGGCTTTACAGTGTAGCAGTGACGGACCAAATTTGTGGCTTTACCATGTAGCAGTGGCTAAATTTGTGGCTTTACCGTGTAGCAGCGACGGACCAAATTTGTGGCTTTACCGTGTAGCAGCGACAGGCCAAATTTGTGGCTTTAACGTGTGGCAGCGACGGGCCAAATTTGTGGCTTTACCGTGTAGCAGTGACAGGCCAAATTTGTGGCTTTGCAGAGCAGCAGCGACGGGCCAAATTTGTGGCTTTACCGTGTAGCAGCGACAGGCCAAATTTGTGGCTTTACAGTGTAGCAGCGACAGGCCAAATTTGTGGCTTTACCGTGTAGCAGCGACGGGCCAAATTTGTGCCATGATATAAACCCCCCAAAATAGATGATGCATAAAATGATCACAAATGCTTTGATATATATTATGAAATGGTTTGTGTGAGTGATGATTTTTTCTCTTTTTTCTCACTTAGAGGGACCATTAAGAAACCTGATCCCTGCTGCTACTAGGTTAATAAGTTTCAAAGTATGGGTGCTAAAATATAATTGCGGAAGCATGAGCAGTGAGGGGTAATGAGTGAAGGGAGGTGTGGAAAATGGAGTAATGAGTAAACAATGGATGGGAACTCTTGCTCTCGTATCAGTTATCACCAAACATAACCTAACCTAACATGGCCTAGTACAGTGTCAACCATAACCTAACCTAATTTAGCATAATATAGCCCAGTCCAACATCATCATCTTAAAATGTAACCTAACCTAACATGGCCTAGTTCAGTGTCAACCATAACCTAACCTAATTTAGCATAATATAACCCAGTCCAACATCATCATCTTAAAATGTAACCTAACCTAACCTAACATAGCCTAGTACAGTGTCAACCATAACCTAACCTAATTTAGCATAATATAGCCCAGTCCAACATCATCATCTTAAAATGTAACCTAACCTAACCTAACATAGCCTAGTTCAGTGTCAATCATTACCTAACCTAGCCTAATTTAACATAACATAGCCTAGTCCAACATCAATCATTATCAAATTTAACCTAACATAACATAACATGGCCTAGTCCAACATCAACCATTATCAAATTTAACCAAACGTAACCTAACATAGCCTAGTCCAGTGTTAACCATTACCTAACCTAATTTAACCTAACATAGCCTAGTCCAACATCAACCATTATCAAATTTAACCAAACGTAACCTAACATAGCCTAGTCCAGTGTTAACCATTACCTAACCTAATTTAACCTAACATAGCCTAGTCCAACATCAACCATTATCAAATTTAACCAAACGTAACCTAACATACCCTAGTCCAGTGTTAACCATTACCTAACCTAATTTAACATAATATAGTCTAGTCCAACATCAATCATTATCAAATTTAACCTAACATGGCCTAGTACAGCATCAACCATTACCTAACCTAACCTAATTTAACATAATATAGCCTAGTCCAACATCAATCATTATCAAATTTAACCTAACATGGCCTAGTACAGCGTCAACCATTACCTAACCTAACCTAATTTAACATAATATAGCCTAGTCCAACATCAATCATTATCAAATTTAACCTAACCTAACCTAACATGGCCTAGTATGACATCAACCACCACCAAACAAGTCGAGCATCAATCAACAAACCTAAACTAACCCAACACTGCCTACTCCAACATCAACCATTGCTGAGCCTAACCTACCTTAACCTAACATAGCCTAGTCAAACAACCAACACCAAACCTAACTTACCTAACAGAGCCTAGTCAAACATTAACCATCACCAAACCTAATTTAACCTAACATGGAAGACAGAAGGGAAGGGAGGATAGGTAGAAGGAAAGACAGGAGTTAGAAAGTAGGGGGAAGGCAGAAAGGAAGGGAGGGAAAGTAGGAGGGAAATTAGAAGTGATTGATGGAGGAGAGAGGGAAGAACTGTCCACTAAGGCACATCACCCACCACCAAACCCTTCCCACAGATTATCGTATTCAGAGCAGCTGGGGCTAACTTCATGCCTAATTAACAGGTGCTTGAGTCAGCTGTGTACCAATAAATTACTTACACTCATAAAACCGCCCACTCGCTTGCTTAATCTCATTCCAGAATTACTTTACGTAAAACCTAATTTGCTCTGCTAATGAATGCCGCTGGTCTCGGCAGGGTCAGGGCGCCCTGGAGTCAAAGGGGGAAGGGGGAGGGCAGTAGGTGAAGGCCAGGCAGACACAGCATAACACCCCATGGCTTTTTAATTTATTTGTGGTAAAGGAGGTAGATTGAGAGTGAAACATTAATTAAAAAAACTCTTAATAGGCTGCTTATATTAAAAAACAGATGCCCTCAAAAAAATAATAACTAAATGGTAAAGTCTAGGAAAACTGACTCTTCTGTATCATTTTTTTGTGGTAAAGGTACACTAAGGGTGAAACATAAATTAAAAAACTCTTTATAGGCTGCTTATATTAAAAAACACATGCCCCTCAAAAAATAAGAAATAAATGGTAAAGTCTACGATAACTGACTCTTTTCTGTATCATCTTTTTTGTGGTAAAGGTACACTAAGGGTGAAACATAAATTAAAAAACTCTTAAAAGGCTGCTTATATTAAAAACAGATGCCCCTCAAAAAATAAGAAATAAATGGTAAAGTCTAGGAAAACTGACTCTTTTCTGTATCATCTTTTTTGTGGTAAAGGAGGTAGGGTAAGGGTGAAACATAAATTAAAAAACTCTTTATAGGCTGCTTATATTAAAAAACAGATGCCCTCAAAAAAATAATAACTAAATGGTAAAGTCTAGGAAAACTGACTCTTCTGTATCATTTTTTTGTGGTAAAGGTACACTAAGGGTGAAACATAAATTAAAAAACTCTTAATAGGCTGCTTATATTAAAAAACACATGCCCCTCAAAAAATAAGAAATAAATGGTAAAGTCTAGGATAACTGACTCTTTTCTGTATCATCTTTTTTGTGGCAAAGGAGGTAGGGTAAGGGTGAAACATTAATTAAAAAAAAGCTCTTAATAGGTTGCTAATATTAAAAACAGATCCCCCTCAAAAAATAAAAAAATAAATGGTAAAGTCTAGGATAACTGACTCTTTTCTGTATCATCTTTTGCCCCCGAGTTGCCTCCTTTGCTATATAAAAAGTCATAGTGGTGTCTTGCTCCTCCCCTCTTGAAAAATTTGTCATAGGAAGTGATATATGCCAATACAGTAGGATGAAAAGCTGTTCCTGAATTTCCTGTTGATATGTGCTTTGTGCTGTGCTAATCAAAAAGGAAGGGAACCGGGATTAAAAGGAAAGGGTTAAACAAGCTGACACAGTGTAGAATGAAAACTGTTCCTAAATTAACCCGGTAGCAGCGAGGATCATGTTTCTTAAAGGCGAGAAAAGCGAGAAAAATGAGAAAAAATCATCACTCACGCAAACCACTTCATAATATATATCAACGCATTTGTGATCAGCTTATGCATCATCTCTTTTTGGGGGGGTTTATATCATGGTAAAAATTTGGCCCGTCGCTGGTAGTACACGGTAAAGCCACAAATTTGGCCCATCACTGCTGGGTTAACAAGTGCTGTGTGACTGTTGCTGTACTAAGGGTGACTATAGGAGAGAGAATAAGAAACGCTTACATCAGAGGAACAGTTAAAGTTACGGAAGTGTCGCAAAAAGGACGAGACTCAAGAATAAGAAGGTGTGGAAATGTGAATAGAAGAGAGAAGGATTACTCAAGAAATGTATGGATTCTTCTATTAAGGATGGGTGGAGGGTACGGAGGGATTGGGATAAGGACACACCGCTCATCTTCACTCCAAACAGGCCACTCGTGTTATCTCCGAGCTATCTGTTACGTACACTCTGTCTGTTGTACCCTGTGTCCTGTGATAAGGGGAGGAGGTACTCAGGATGTCCAGTGTCAACCATTACCTAACCTAACCTAATTTAACATAACATTGCCTAGTCCAACATCAATCATTACCATTACCTACTTAAATTTTCTACTTAATGTTCTCTCCTTAATATTTTTCACTCAATATCCTCTACTTAATGTCCTCTACTTAATATTCTTCACTTAATATCCTCTACTTAATGTTCTCTACTTAATTTTCTTTCCTTAATAATCTCTACTTAATGCTCTCAACTTTAATGCGCTCTACTTAATCTACTCTTATATACTTAACCCGGTAGCTGCAGGGATCATGTTTCTTAATGGTCCCTCTAAGCGAGAAAAATGAGAAAAAATCATCACTCACACAAACCATTTCATAACATATATAAATGCATTTGTGATCAGTTTATGCATCATCTATTTGGGGGGGGTTTATATCATGACAAAAATTTGGCCCGTCGCTGGTACAAGGTAAAGCCACAAATTTGGCCCGTCGCTGCTACCAGGTTAACAGACTACTTGATATGCTCTCAGTGAAGTCTGTTATGCTGTTTGTCATACTGTTTCTGTGTTAAGTGTGGAAGGTGATGATGTACAATTCCTTACTAACAACATGCAATTATATATCATCTCCGAGTACTAGTCTTTTATGCTGTATGTTGTGCTGTGTTAAGAGTGGAAAGTGATGATATGAAATGATCCTTAACCTGGTACCAGCGCCGGGCCAAATTTGTGGCTTTACAGTGTACCAGTGACGGGCCAAATTTCTGCCATGATATAAAAACCCCAAAAGAGATGATGCATAAACTGATCACAAATGTGTTTATATATATTATGAAATGGTTTGCGTGAGTGATGTTTTTTTCTTATTATTTTCACTTATAGGGGCCTTTAACCCGTTGACAAGAAGACCTCACCAAGCTAAAGGAATGGAGCAAAAAGTAGCTGCTACAATTCAGTGAAGAAAAATGTAAAGTCCTACACCTTGGGAGGGGATATCCAGCACACCAATACCACATGGGAAACACTCCATTATCCACCACAGAGGCAGAGAAAGACCTGGGCCTATATGTTACCAGGCTACCAGGGAAAGCCAAATTCATTCCAATCGCAACGGACGGGTTAAGAAACATGATCCCTGCAGCTGTCGGGTTAATGTTCTTTACTAACATCAGTCAACTTCCTGTCATCTGTGTGTCTGATATACTCTTTGATCTGTGCTCTCCGTCACACTATCTGCTGCACCGTTCCGTTTCCTCTGTGGTGTTGCTATCAAAGGAAATGCAAGAGGAAAAGCATGCACTGCTGAGGTTAGATAAGCACATATCCTCTCTTAGTGAGCAGATAGATGGATGTTTCTGCATTCAATGAGAGTATAATTATTCTATGTACTTTTTCTGTTTCTATATTAGCAATTTATATATGTTTATTCTAAGAGAATTTCCTCGATGCCTTCACTTCATGACCATATAAGTTCATCCATCTCGTGTTCATAATTCATTGTGTGTATTAATGTATGGAGGTGTGGAAAGGGCAATGGATGTTGTAGTTATAAGGCAGAAGGCGAGAATATATATACAATGACTGCCAGTACGTTAAGAAAGGATAAATGATATAAATAAAATAAATACGATAAAATACAAGGAAAAATAAAATGATAGATACAAACTAAAGCAAAATACATTGAAGAAACAAAGATAAAAAGAAAATTAACTCCCACAAAACCAGAACCACAAAATAAAGCAAAAAAATATGTAGCAAAAAATAAGAAGGAAAAATAATAAAACCCCATAACAAACACCCTGATATATACATAGTAGCTAAAAACCCGAAACAAAAAATAAACAAAACAAAGAACAAAGGTGCAAATAACGCAGTACAGCCTCACAACCCATGTCCCCACAGCAGGCAGCAGGCAGGGTGGTGGGTGTAGTGCTGCCCGTGTCTGCTTGTGTATGCATGAGTGTGCCTCCATGTAGCCTACACTCGACTGCCATCATAACACACAGCCATCAGGGACATACTAGGCCACTGTTTACATGTGTGATGATTTTTGTTAATGACTTGTGTACTGTCTGTCGCTGCTTTTTGCTATTTTTTTATATTTTTTTTACATTCGTTTAATTGACAATCTGTGCACCGCTTTTTACTTTTTTTTTTTTTTTTTTTCCTCTTCACGCTCTATATATATGTGGGTTATTGTTGATGATCCATGTACTGCCGCTGGTTTGTTTGTTTGTTTGTTTTTTCCCCCATCCGTTTTATTGACAATCTGTGTACTGCTTTTGCTTTCTGCTTTTCTTTTTCGCTCTTGACAACCTTAGTATGTGATGTTTCTTATTGATGACCCACATACTGCCAATGTTACTTTTTTCTTTCCCTTCATCCTAATAATTTTTTTGCTTTCTCTGTATTCAAATCCTCTTTTTTCTTTACTTTCATCCTTGCACTCTTAATATATGTGGTGTTTCTTATTGACAACCCATGTACTGATGATGTTTTTTCTTCTTTCCTTTCTTTTTCTTCTTTCCTTTCATTACTCTTAACACTATTTCTTTCCCTTCATTCTAACTCTTCAAATTTCTTCTTTCCCTTCACCCTAACACTCTTTAAATATGTGATGCTTTTTATTAACGGTCTATATATTACTGTTTTCTTACGTTCATCCCGACAAGTGACGCTTTTTACTAACGATCGTGTCCATTCCAGGCTGGTCAGTAAATGGGTACCTGGGGAAACCTGGGGAAACTAACCCAGATGTCGCATTGGCCATGTCCCGAGGTAATGGTTTATATCCCGCCACAGGTTCAAGGGTCAATGGGATGGGAATGAGCACTGAAGCCACACATAGTTTTAACATATTCCTTCAACTCTGAGGATGCTTTGCCATGCTTCTCTTTGCTTCTCTTATTATTATGTACTTACTTTCTTTTTTTTAACGATAGAATATTTCATGTTACTGCTATTTTCTTCCTTTATTTTTTGGGGGGCAATGTTTTTTTGTTGTTCTCTTTCAATGGATTTAGGCAACTTCTTTTTTCTTATTTTTTATTGTCCCCACGTAGTGTTTATTTTTTCTTTCCCTCCATCCTAACACTCAAAATGTGATCGCGTTATTGGCAATCTTGATACTGTTATGATATCCTCTCTTTCCTTATATCTAATGTGTATTCTTTTCCTCCTACAAAGTTTTAACATATCTTCAACTTTACCTCCCCATGCAAGGTTGCCAGATTGTCTTACTCTGCCTCTTATGTTTGCTGTTTTCCAACCCTCAAACTGTCTCCTCCACCCCTTTAACTGGTTTTATACAGAGTTATCGTTAAAATGGTTAATTATTGGTGTTATTCGACAACACTCAGCTATCACCATCTTCAACACTAAACATCCTCGGTCTATCCTTAACTCAAAATCTCAACTGGAAACTTCACATCTCCTCTCTCGCTAAATCAGCTTCCTCAAGGTTGGGCGTTCTGCATCGTCTCCGCCAGTTCTCCCCCACGCAGTTGCTATCCGTATACAGGAGCCTTGTCCGCCCTCGTATAGAGTATGCATCTCACATGTGGGGGGGCTCCACTCACACAGCTCTTCTGGACAGAGTGGAGTCTAAGGCTCTTCGTCTCATCAGCTCTCCTCCTCCTACTGATAGTCTTCTACCTCTTAAATTCCGTCGCGATGTTGCCTCTCTTTCTATCTTCTATCGATATTTCCACGCTGACTGCTCTTCTGAACTTGCTAACTGCATGCCTCCTCCCCTCCCGTGGCCCCGTTGCACATGACTTTCTACTCATGCTCATCCCTATACTGTCCAAACCCCTTATGCAAGAGTTAACCAGCATCTTCACTCTTTCACCCTCACGCTGGTAAACTCTGGAACAACCTTCCTTCATCTGTATTTCCTCCTGCCTATGACTGGAACTCTTTCAAGAGGAGGGTGTCAGGATACCTCTCCTCCCGAAATTGACCTCTCTTTCAGCCACCTCTTATGATTCTTTTTTAGGAGCAGTGAGCAGCGGGCTTTTTTTTTATTATTGTTTCCTTTTTTTTTGTGCCCTTGAGCTGTCTCCTTTGTTGTAAAAAAAAAAAAATAATAATAATAATAATAAAAAAAAAAAAAGCTATGGCTCAAAAAAACGGTAAATACGAGTCTGAATACGATAATCTGGCAACGGCGTCCCATGTACTGTTCTTTTTTTTCTTTTTTTTCTTTTTTCCCCCCCTCCATCCTAACACTTAAAATGTGATGCATTATTGGCAATCTTGATAATGTTATGTTGTTTTCTTTCTTTCCTTATATCTAATGTGCTTTCTTTTCCTACTACAGTTCCTAGACACAGCGGCAGGCAAGTGTGTCAGGGTGTTGCATGAATGTGCAATCTTGTATTGACACTCTCAGCATTATCATTAGGTTGTTTTTTCCTTCTTTACATCCTGGTTTTCTCTTCCTGAATCCTAACATGGTGGAAGGTTTGGGTGTGTCTGTGTGTTACTCTATTGACAATCTAGACACTGATATTAATTATTTTCCTACTGTCTATGTTTTTTTCATTCTTTTATTGCATTTATCTTTCCCTCCATCAAATACAATACAATCCAATACAGGTAAAATAAAAAGTGACTTATGTAAATTGACCCCTCTTTCGGCCACCTCTTTGGATTCTTTTTAGGAGCAATGAGTAGCGGGCCTTTTTTTTAGTATTGTTTCCTTTTTTTTTGTGGCCTTGAGCTGTCTCCTTTGTTGAAAAAAAGAAAAAGAAAGAAAGAACATCGACTCCCATAAAATTAAAACCACAAAAGAAAGCAAAAATATATTGAATAGAAAAAAAAATTATAAACCCCATAACGAAACAGATATATAACTAACTGTAAAAATTGAAAAAAAAAAAAATGAAAAAATAAAAAAGTTGAAAACGGTTGACAGGTTTACGAGAGCCCGGGTGTTCCATAAAATTAAAACCACAAAAGAAAGCAAAAATATATTGAATAGAAAAAAAATTATAAACCCCATAACAAAACAGATATATAACTAACTATAAAAACTGAGAAAAAATAAAAACAAATAAAAAAGTTGAAAACGGTTGACAGGTTTACGAGCGCCCGGGTGTTCCTAAAATATGTGATCTTTTATTGGCACTATTTGCAGTCATTATTTTTTTTCCTTCCTTTTTTAATGTGTCTTCCCCATCATTCCAACACACTGGCAGGCTTGGGTGTATCTGCGTGTTATGTAAATGTGACACCTTATTGACAATCCAGGCACCTCTATGAATTATTTTTTGACCGTGTAATGTGCTTTTCTTTTCCTGCATCGCCCTAACAAGCTTACATGTCTCAGGGTGTTGTGTAAATCTGTGAGACTGCATTAAACACCTTGGCATTCTTACAAAGGTGGTTTTTCCTACTTTTTCGATATGTGATGGTTCTCTTTGCTTCTCTTATTATAATGTATTTTCCTTCTTTTCCATTCTTTAATGATTGAATATTGCTATTAACTGTCACTGTTATTTTCTTCCTTAGTTTTTTAATGCAATGTTTTTATGTTGTTCTCTGTCCATGCACTTACGTAACTTCTTTTTTTCTTTCTTTATTGTTTGATCATTGACAAGGTGCTTACTTATCATTTTTCTTTCCTTTTCTTATAATGGGTGATGGTTAATGTTCACTGTCTAGGCACCACTGTCACATTCTCCTCCATTCCTTTATAGTACAAGATGCTTTTTTGCTTGCCGTATTTATGCTGTTACAATGATAAGTACTGTATTGCATTTTCTTATATATGCTACGTTGTATTGATTCACTTTGTACTACTGTTTAATTTTCTCAACACATATTTGCTTTAGTTTACCTTTCTGTGGATTAGTTTACATTTCTGCAGTTTTGTTTGCTTCCCTTTATATTTTTTTTCTTATTTTCCTTTTAGAACTACAAGGAAAACTAGTGAGACCTATCCATGTTATGTTTACGGAGATCTTACCCCTCCCCTTAACTTCTCCAAAAATAAACACACCTGCGCATTACATCAAAACTATTTACTCAGGTGAATCAATTAGGCTGAAGTGAGGTGCGTCGTCCCAATTACCTGAATAATTGAATTGGTGCTGCTGAGGCAAATACTAACACACCTATTTCTTACACCCCAGTCAGTGCACACCCTCTTCCCTTTCTACACTTCCTCCTGTCCCCTTCTACTATCTTTCTCTCCTTCTTCCTTGACCTTCCTCCTCTTGCCCTCTTTCCCTTCCTGCTCTCTCTCATCTTTCCCCTCTTCATTCCTTTCTTACTACCCTCTATGCCCTTCTACATCCCCCCTCCCTCTCTTCCCTTCTTCCTTTACCTTCCTCCTCTAGTCCTCTTTCCATTCCTTTCTTAGTTTCATTCCTTACCTCTCCTTTCCTTCCTCTCTTCCTTCTTTTCTTACCCTGTTATATCCCTTCCTTCCTTTACCCCATTCCCTTACTTCCATCCTTCCTTATTTTTTATAGTGAAGGAGCCAGCTCAAGGGCCGATATGGGTGCTAATGTGCTTATATTGAGTGGGATGTTTAAAAAGACGGTAGGGAAGTAGAAGGGAATGAAGGATGGAAGAAAGGGAAGGGAAGGGAAGGAAGGAAGGAAGTAAGGAAGGGAGAGGAATGAAGGAAGCAAAAAAGGATGGAAATGAAGGAAGGAATGGAGGGAAGGGAAGGGGAAGAGAGGGAAAGTGGTAAGAAATGGAAGATATGAAGAAAGGAGAAAGAGAGGAAGATGGAAGAAAGGAATGGAAGAAAAGAAGGCAAAGGAGGAAAAGGTGAGGAATATGAAACAGAGAGGATGGGGCAAGAAACAGAAGGAAAGAGGAAAGGAAGGAAGGAAAGGAAGAAGGAAGGAAAAACAGAAGAGAAACACGAAAATGAGGACAGAAAGGAAAACGAGTAAACAAGAAGAGAAACAAGAGGAAAGGAAAGAGGAAAGGAAGAAAGGAAAGGAAGAGGGAAGGAAAAACAGAAGAGAAACACGATATACTAGAAAATGAGGGAAGAAAGGAAGGAAGGAAAAACAAGAGGAACACAATATACTAGAAAATGAGGGAAGAAAGGAAGAAGGAAGGAAAAACAGAAGAGAAACACAATATACTAGAAAATGAGGGAAGAAAGGAAGAAGGAAGGAAAAACAGAAGAGAAACACAATATACTAGAAAATGAGGGAAGAAAGGAAGAAGGAAGGAAAAACAGAAGAGAAACACAATATACTAGAAAATGAGGGAAGAAAGGAAGAAAAGGAAACAATAAGACACGAAGCCCATGAGAGAAAAAATAGAGGAAAGGAAAGGAGGAAGACAAATGACAAGAGAATGAATGAATGAATGAAGGAGTGAAAGAAAGAAAGGAGAGAGTTTAGCAAGCCAGAAAAAAGGAGGGCAAGGAAGAGAGGGAGGAGGAGGAGTAACGCACAGGTGTGATAACTCCCTCCTCACTCACTCCATCTTCCTGACGAGGCCTCTTCCCTCTCACTCTACTGTTGTGGCGTGTAGATAGGAAAAAATGGAAGGAGGGGAGATAGAGGAGGGAGAAGGTGAGACTGGAGGGAAGGGAGGATAGGAAGGAGGGAAGGTAAGGGAGGTAGAGAAGGTAGGTGGTAAAACAGGAGGGAAGGGAGGGAAAGTAGGAGGGAAGGGAGGAGCATGAAGAGGAGAGAAAACAGGAGGGAAGGTAGGAGGGGAGGGAAGGTAGGAGACAAAACGGGAGGGGAGGGAGAGAAGGGAGGGAAGGTAGGTAGGAGGGTACACAGGATGGAAGGGAGGGAAAGTAGAAGGGGAGGGAGGATAGGAAGGGAGGGAGGGAGGGATTGAAGGAGGAGAGGAAAGGGATGTAACTGTCCACTTTTTCTCCCTCTGTACATAACTCTTCCTGACAAACTCCTTCTCTTCCTCCTCCTCCTCCTCCTCCTCCTTACTACCTCCTTGATTAAGAGAGAGGAGGGGGAGGGAGAGAAGGAGAGGGAGGAGGAGATACAGATAGCAGGGGGGGGAAGCATAAGAAACAATAGGAAGAAGGGAGGATAGAACAGAACAATGAAAAAAATGACAAAGAATGAAGGAAAGGAAGGAGAAAAGAAAGGAAATAACTGTGGAAAAGAACAAAAAATGACAGAAATAAATAGAAAAGGACTAGGAAAATAAGAGAAAGAAAGAAGGATAGAGAAGAACAAGAGGAGGAAAGGAGAGAAGAAAAGAACAAAGAAATGGAAGAAAGTAAAGGTTAGAAAAAATAAAGAAAAGGAAGAAGGAAAGAAAAGGACAAAGAAAAGGAAGGAGGATGGAAAGAAAGAGAAGATGAAGGAGAGGAAGAATAAAAAAGAATAGGAAGAAGGGAACAGAAAAAGAAGGCAAGAAAGGAAAGAAGGAAAGAAAGAACAAAGAAAAGGAATAAAAGAGGAAAGGACAGAACAAACATCCCAGTCTCCCCTTCGGTCATTGCGTCTATTAAACATTTATATTATTTTTTACACACTTAACTCGTTCATTAATAAAAAAAAAAAACACCAATGGCACAACACACAAACAAACAGCGCCATAAATCTAGACTTGGGTTCCTTAGCGCACACACACACACACACACACACACACACACACACACACGAACAAAAACAGACATAAATAGCTAGACAAAGAAAAAAAGAGGAAGGTACCCGCCCAGGAACAGACTTTGCCCTCTTCCTCCTTCTCCTCCTCCTCCTCCTCCTTCTTCTGGTTTTATGAAATACACCAAGGCCTTTGCAACATCTGATGAAGAGGAGGAGGAAGAGGAAGAAGAGGAGGAGGAGGAGGAACACTGAAACATGTAACCAGAAGAAAAACAAAGAAAAAAAGTGAACGAATAAGGAAATGAAAAGACAATAAGGAAGAGAGAGAGAGAGAGAGAGAGAGAGAGAGAGAGAGAGAGAGAGATAACAAAACAGGAACAGAACAGGAAGACAAGCGCAAACACAGAAACAAACAAACAAACAGACAAGAAAGAAACACACACACACACACACACACACACACACACACACACACACTTCACCAGCTACCCCCCTAACATACACATTCACTCCATCCCACCCCCCCAGTCAAACACTCCCCCTGGGCCAGTTTAGACAGTCACTCTCCCCCAGCCCCCACTCCGAGTCACACACACCTAGGGCCAGTTATATCACCGGGTCCCACCCACCCCTTCTCCCCCTGTCAACACTCACCCTGCGGCCAGTTATCGAAGACGAACTGCGCGATGTCTCCGGCCGACTCGCTGGGGCTGAAGAGGAATTCCTTGGTCTTGCCGCTCACCAGGATGAGGCGTAAGTTTATCTGCGGAGGAAGACGAAGAGTTAGACTTGGTGGCTTGAAGGGAGGCTGAATGGATGGGTGAAGAGGTGGAAAGGATAAAGGACGTAGGTGAAGAACAAAAACAAGAAGAGGAAGGAGATAGACTATGCAGATGTATATACATTACATATACATTCATACCACACAGATACTATGGTCCATCCAGACTAGGTCCTTAACCTAAGTGAAACTGTATTAATTAAAGGCCACCAAGTCTTTGGATTTCGACTGCAGTAAACATTAAGTTGAAGGAAGTGTCGGTCGAGCTTGTTTATCAATGAATCAATGGTGCTGCGCTGGGCCATTGAAGGCGGGAGCTTATTCCATTGTCGCGCTACAACGTTGGTGAAGAAAAATTTGGTGCAGTCTGAATTTATTTGTTTACACTTAAATTTTGTGCCAATATTTTCCGTTCAGAACGTGTCATCGATCATAAATCATAAGAGGAAGAAAAGAACGCGATGTGAAGGTGAGGTGTTTGTGGAAAAAAGAAAAACGGAAAGGAAAGGCGAGGAAAGTGAAGGCTTGCAAGATTGTGTAAGGGGATAAAATACCATTATGTTTATGAGGGAGGTTTATGGAAGGAAGAGAGTCCGAGAGAGATGACAAGTGAACGTTAGAAAATAGAAGACGAGTGTGTGGAAGGAAAGGGGAAGAAAAGTGAAAGGAATGAGAGTTAAGTAATTTGGAAAAAGTCATATCTGTGAAGGAGATTGTGGGAAGGAGAGAGACGGAGAAACGAGATAACTATTACCGTGATGGTTGCATAATGAAAGTTCGTGTAGAAGAAAAATAAAGAAAAAGGAAAGGAATGAGAGTTTGGGAGAGAAGGAAGGAGTTGTGTTTGTGAAAGAGGTTGTGGGTAGGTGAGAGACAGAGAAAAGGGGAATGAAAAGTGAAGGTTGGATAATATAAGTTTAATTAGTTTGTGTAGAAGAAAAAAATGTAAAGAAAGGAAAAGGAATGAGAGTTAAGGAGAGAAGGAAGGAGTTGTGTTTGTGAAAGAGGTTGTGGGTAGGTGAGAGACAGAAAAGGGGAATGAAAAGTGAAGGTTGGATAATATAAGTTTAATTAGTTTGTGTAGAAGAAAAATATAAAGAAAGGAAAAGGAATGAGAGTTAAGGAGAGAAGGAAGGAGTTGTGTTTGTGAAAGAGGTTGTGGGTAGGTGAGAGACAGAGAAAAGGGGAATGACGTGACGGTTGGATAATATAATTTGTGTTGAAGAAAAATATAAAGAAAGGGAAATGAATGAGAGTAAAGGAGAGGAGGAAGAAGTAATATCTGTGAAGGAGGTTGAGGGAAGGAGAGAAAGACAGAAAAAAGATATGGCAAGTGACGGTTGAAGAATACAAGTTTGTGTCGAAGAAAAATATAAAGGAAGAGAAAAGATGTCTGTGTTAGAGACTTAGGGGAAGAAGGAAAGATAAGTTGTTTGTGGAAGAGGTAGAGGGAGGGAGGTAAAGAGAGAGGGGGAGAGAGAAAGATAACTGGAGAAGCTTGTGTAGAAGAATAGGGAAGAAAACGAAAAGAAAAAGGAGGTTTGAGTGAGAAAGTTATGGAAGAAGGAGGTTGAAAAAAGTAGAGAGACAGGAAGAGATGATTGATGCAGCTTGGTGAATAGAAGAAAAGCGTGGGTAAAAGGATAAGAAAAGAAACGAAAAGAAAAAGGTTTGTGTGAGAGAGTTAAGGAAGAAGGAGGTTGAAAAAAGTAGAGAGACAGGAAGAGATGACTGATGCAGCTTGGTGAATAGAAGAAAAGCGTGGGTAAAAGGATAAGAAAAGAAACGAAAAGAAAAAGGTTTGTGTGAGAAAGTTAAGGAAGGAGGTTGAAATAAATAGAGAAACAGTATTAGATGACTGGTGAAGGTTGGTGAACAGAATAGAAGCTTGAATAAGAGACGTGTGAGTAAGAAAGTCAAGGGAAGAAGGGAAGAAGGAGGAAGAAGTTGTTTGTAAAGGAAGTTGAAAAGAAGTAAAGAGAGAGAGAGAGACAATAAGAGATGGCTGATGGAATTGATAGAGAGAAGATAAGTTTGTGTAGAAGGATAAGAAAAGAAGACGAAAATAAAGAGGAAGGTTGTGTAAGAAAGCTAAAGAAAGAAGGAAAGATAAGCTATTTTTACGAAGGGGGTTGAGAGAGAGAGAGAGAGAGAGAGAGAGAGAGAGAGAGAGAGAGAGAGAGAGAGAGAGAGAGAGAGAGAGAGAGAGAGAGAGAGAGAGAGAGAGAGAGAGAGAGAGAAGGGTGACTGGTGAAGCTTGGTGAATAGAAGAAAAGATTGATCAGAAGGATAAGAAAAGAAAACGAATATAAAATAGAAGGTTGTGTAGGAAAGTAAAAGAAAGAAGGAAAGATAAGTTTTTTTTACGAGAGAGAGAGAGAGAGAGAGAGAGAGAGAGAGAGAGAGAGAGAGAGAGAGAGAGAGAGAGAGAGAGAGAGAGAGAGAGAGAGAGAGAGAGAGAGAGAGAGAGAGAGAGAGAGAGGTGACTGATGTAGCTTGGTGAATAGAAAAGGTTTGTGGAAAAAATAAAGGAAAAGAAAGGAGGAATAGGAATGAGGAATGTTTCTGTACGGAGAAGAGGATGAGGTAAAAGTTACTAATTATGAGACAGTAATAGGCAGAAAGACGAAGGAACTTATGTAGAAGGGAAAGGGAGGGAAAAGGAGGGAGAGTAAGGCTAGCAAATGGAGGAATGGAGAGAAAGGAGGAAGAAGAGAAAGGGAAAGAGAGTTTGTGTAGGAGGAAAAGGAAGGAAGGGAGGAAAGTAAGGAAGGCTGAAGCTGTGTAAGAAGAGGAGAAAGAGGAGAAGGAAGACAAAACTGAGTAAAAGGCGGAAGGATGGAAGGAAGGAAGGAAGGAAGGAAGGAAAGGAAAGAAGGAAGGAAGGCTGAGGAAGTGTAAGAGGAGGAAGGGATAGAAGACGAAGATGAGGAAGAGGCAGAATGAATGATGAAAGAAAGGAGGAAGGAAGGAAGGAAGGGAGAAAGCAAGCAAGGAGGGAAGGAAGGAAGGACGCAAGGGAGAAAGGGAGAGAGATAGAACTAGCAAAGGGTGAGGGAGGGTGTAAGGGAGTAGAAAGGAGGTAGACTGCATTCAGAGTGAGGTAGACCAAATAAGGGTGACCAGGGAGAACAGGGAGGAGGAGGAGGGTGAAGGGAGGGACACGTGAGGGGAAAGGGAGGCTAAATGGATGTGAATGGATCTGAAAGAGAGGTGAAGGACTCTGTAAGGATGAAGGATTGCCGTGTAGGAGTTAAGGAAGTCCTATAGGAGCGTGAAGGACAAGGTGCAGGAGGAGGAGGAGGAGGAGGAGGAGGAGGAGGAAGATGGAATTTATGATGATGGTGAAGATGAAAAAGAAGAAAAGGAAAAAGATGGAATATGAGAATGCAATGAAGAGGAAGAAGAAGAAGAAGAAGATAATGTAAGAAAAGACGATGATGATTACGATGAACAAAAAAGAAAAATAACAAGAAAAACAAGAAAAAGGATAAAATAATGAGGAAACTAAGTCGAGAGAGAGAGAGAGAGAGAGAGAGAGAGAGAGAGAGAGAGAGAGAGAGAGAGAGAGAGAGAGAGAGAGAGAGAGAGAGAGAGAGAGAGAGAGAGAGAGAGAGAGAGCGAGAGAGAGAGAGAGAGAGAGAGGGAGAGAGAGCAGTTAGTGAGGGAAGTTGTGAGGGATGAATGAGGAAGGCCGGCTGAATGCGGAGGAAAGTTAGTTAAGGACAGAGAGAAAGATAGTGAGGAAGGGGGGAGGGGGGGGGAGGTGGAGGGGGGGATGGTGGTGGTGGTGGTGGTGGTGACCGTGGTACTAAGAAAATGAGGAACAAGAAAAAGAAGAAAAAGAAGTATTGTAGATGTAGTAATAGTGGTACAATTGTAGTCGTAATGGTAGTAGTAGTAGTAGTAGTAGTAGTAGTAGTAGTAGTAGTAGTAGTAGTAGTAGTAGTAGTAGTAGTAGTAGTAGAAGAAATATGGATGGAAGGAAGGAAGGGAAAAAAAAGTAGGAGAAAAAGAGGAAAAGGAGAACGTTAAGAAGTAGACCTATATATAATAAAACTAGAAAAACACCAAGAAAAACAAGTAGGAGAAGAAGATACAAGAAACAAGAACAAGGACAGTAAGATAAATTTAAAAAGGTTAAGTAAATAAATAGTCAATGAATGAAGGGAAGGAAAGAAAAATAAATGAAAGAATAAGACGATGAACGAAGTTAAAGGGAATATAATAAAAGGAAAAAATAATAATGAGAAAAGTAAGAAATAAGAAAAAATAATATTGAGAAAAAGAAGAAATAAAAAAAATAATAAGAAGAAAAATAAGAAATAGAAGAAAAAATAATAATGAGAAAAAGAAGAAATAAAAGAAAAAATAATATTGAGAAAAAGAAGAAATAAAAGAAAAAATAATAATGAGAAAAAGAAAAAATAGAAGAAAAAATAATAATGAGAAAAAGAAGAAATAAAAGAAAAAATAATAATGAGAAAAAGAAGAAATAAAAGAAAAAACAATAATGAGAAAAAGAAGAAACAAGAAAAAATAATGAGAAAAAGAAGAAATAGAAGAAAAATAAGAAATGGAAGAAAAAAGAAAAATATTGGACAACCACCAAAAATAGACCTAAACACATCTTTAAAAATATATAAAACACGAAAGATACCCAAAAAAAACAACAGCAACAACAACAAAAAAAAAAAAACAGGCACACATTAAGGATACAATGAACCCAACTAATCTACGAGAGGCGAATGGGTCATAAAAAAAAAAAAAAAAAAACTTTACGAGGCTTTGTTTGGTCAGGTAAATTTGGGTCAGGTGGTGGTAGTAGTAGTAGTAGTAGTAGTAGTAGTAGTAGTAGTAGTAGAAATAAGAACAGGAACAAGAATAAACATAACACACACACACACACACACACACACACACACACACACATACACACACTTTAAACAAACATAAACACACATTTTTCAATCATTAACACCCTATCTATTCCAAAGCATGTGTGTGTGTGTGTGTGTGTGTGTGTGTGTGTGTGTGTGTGTGTCTCATGTCATCACAGGCAGACATAATGGCAGGCGACGTGACAATTCACACACACCTTTCATTGGCAGGTAAGGAGAGGACGCGACGCAACACAGGTAAACAGCTGACTCGAGTAAATAAGAGCGTGGGAAGGCAGGCGAAGGATGACGAAGGGTGGAGTGAAGGAGGAAGGGATGGAGTGAAGGAGGAAGGGATAGAGTGAAGGAGGAAGGGATAGAGTGAAGGAGGAAGGAACTGAGGAAGGGATGAAGTGAAGGAGAATGAAAATGAAGTAGAGGAGGATAGGAAAGTATGACGTGTGTAAAGGAATGGAAGGAAAAGGAAAACAAGTGGGAAATAAAGGAGGGAAGGAAGAGAAGGAAAGAAGTGGTGGAGGAAGGAAGGAAGGAAGGGACGAGGAAACTAAGGAAGGAAAAAGAAGCCGAAGAACAGACGAAAGGAAAATATGAAAGGAAGAGAGACGGAAGAAAGAAGGAAAAAAGAAAAGAAAGAAAATATTGAACGAAGAAAATAAATAAACAATAAAACAAGGATGATTAGCAGGAAGGAAGAAAGGTAGAGCATAAGAAAAGGTAGGTATAGACAGGAACGAAAGAAGGAAGAAAGGCAGAAAATAAGAAAAGGGAGGAAGGAGGAAGAATGAAAGCAAGCAAACACACAAATCACAGAAGAAAGAGAAATGAAGAAAAGAATTATATAAGAAAAAGAAGAGAATGAAGGAAGGGGGAAAGACAGAGAGAAGTAGATCAAAGAAAAGAGGATGAGATAAATAAGAAAACAAAAACAAATAATGAAATGTGAATAAGGAACGAAGGAAGAAAGGAAGGAAATAATAAGAAACGGATAAAAAGATGATAAACGGGAAGGAAAAGAAGGAAAAAGCAATAAAAACAAATTACAGAAGACCAACAACAAAACAAGACAGCCATAAACAAGAAAGACTGAGGCGAACAAGCAAGAAAAGAAGGAAAACAAGAAGAAAACAAGGAAAAAAAGGGATATGAAAGTTAAGAGAAAAGGAGGAGGAAGAGGAGGAGGAGGAGGAGGAGGAGGAGGAGGAGGAAAACCGTAATCAAAACTGACCAAGCGATTTCTCAGGAGGAGGAGGAAGAGGAGGAAGAGGAAGAGGAAGAGGAGGAGGAGGACAGCGGTCAGAAAAACAAACCACTGAATATTTTTTTTATTAACGGTGTGTTTGTGAAAGAGGAAGGGAGAGAAGGAGGGAGGGAGGAAGGGAGAGGAAAGAGCGGAAAGGAAGGGATGGAGGAAAGAGGGGAAGGAGGGGAGGATGAGGAGAGTGGAAGAGAGGGAGGAAATGGAAGGAAGAAGGGAGAGGAGGGAGGGAGGAAAGAGAAAGGACAGGGAAAGCGGATGAGAGAGAGAGAGAGAGAGAGAGAGAGAGAGAGAGAGAGAGAGAGAGAGAGAGAGAGAGAGAGAGAGAGAGAGAGAGAGAGAGAGAGAGAGAGAGAGAGAGAGAGAGAGAGAGAGAGAGAGAGAGAGAGAGAAAGAGAAAGAGAGAGAAAAAAATTAAAAAGATGAAAAATTAACAGAAAAGAATGAAAGGAAAAAATCAGAAAGGCGAGAGAGAATGAGGGAAAAGAAGAGGAGGAGGAAAAGAATAAAGGAATAAGGAAAGAAAAGGAGAAGAGGCTGCAAGGAAGAAAATGTAATAAAGAAAAATAAGGACAAACAGAAGGAAGGAAAAGGAAAAGAAACGAGAGAAATTGATTAAGAAATATAAGAAGGAAAACGGAGGAGAAATGAGGAAGGAGGGAAGGAAGGAAGGAAGAGAAACTGAAAAGGGAAAACAGAAGGAAGGAAAGAAAGATACAGAAGAAGAAATACAAGAAGAAACTCACAGAAGGAAAGAGGAAGGAAGGAAAGAAGGAAGGAAAGAAGAAAGGGGAACTTAAAAGGGAAAACAGAAGGAAAAATTATACAGAAAAAAATATATAAGAAGAAACTCAAAGACGGAAAGAGGAATGAATGAATAAATGAAGGAATGAAGGAAGGAAGGAAGGAAGGATTAGGATCAGAACACAGGAAGGAGAGATTTAAGAGGACAGGCAGAGACGATAAACCATAATAACAGCGACAAGGAGAAAAAAGAAAGAAGAAAAAGATGAAGAAAAAATAAGGAAGAAGAAAAAAGTGAGGAAAAGTGGATAGAAGGAAAGAGATAAAGATAAAGAAAAAAAGGGAAAAGGGAGAAGATATGAAGAAAGAACCAAAAAAAAAAAACTAAGGAAAAGATAGAAGATAGGAAGAGACAAAGATAGACAGGAAAAAAGTGAGAGAAAGGAAGAGAGAAAATGAAAGATAAACAGAGAAAGGGAGATAGAAATGAATAATGAACCATGGGAGAGAGAGAGAGAGAGAGAGAGAGAGAGAGAGAGAGAGAGAGAGAGAGAGAGAGAGAGAGAGAGAGAGAGAGAGAGAGAGAGAGACTTGCCAACTAGTAAATAACACTTCCACATAGAGACGTAATATGGAGGAGGAGGAGGAGGAGGAGGAGGAGGAGGAGGAGGCGTTGTCAAGGAAAGATGAAGGAAGAGGAGGAGGAGGAGGATAAGGGGAGGAAAAGGATAAATAACGTAGTGAAAATGGTAAGGAGGGAGTGAGAGAGGAGGAAGAAGGGAAGAAGAGGGAAAGAAGAGGAAGAGAGGGTTAGAAGGGAAAAAGGAAAGGGGAGAAAGAAGGGGAAGAGGGGAAGGAGGAGGTATGTGGGTGTAGAAGGAAAGAGGGAGAAGAGAAGGGAAGGGATGGGGAGGAAGAAGGGGAGGATGAAGGGGAAAAGGTGAAGGGTATGATATATAAAGATGGGCGGGTGAGCAGGTGTGTGTGTGTGTGTGTGTGTGTGTGTGTGTGTGTGTGTGTGTGTGTGTGTGAGAGAGAGAGAGAGAGAGAGAGAGAGAGAGAGAGAGAGAGAGAGAGGGGAGGGAGTGTGCTGTACATAACGCCGGGAAAATCAATGACCCACTAACCACTCTCTCTCTCTCTCTCTCTGGCTGTTCCTGTTACATTGGTGCACTCTCCCTTTCTTCCTGCCATATCTCTCTCTCCGTATATTCTTTTTCATCAACAGTAATATATTTTTTTATCTTTTCCATTTTCTTTTTTTCTTATCCCTCCATTCTTTTCTTTTTTCCTCCATTTCTTTTTTTCTCTCCATCTTTCTTTTTCCTTCTTGCTCATCATCTTCACTTTTTTTCTTTCTTATTTACTTTTCCTCGCATTTCTTCGTTATTTTTCTTCTCCCTCCTTCATAATTTCCTTCATTCCTCCACTTCCTGGTGAGCAAGGGTTTCTCTCTCTCTCTCTCTCTCTCTCTCTCTCTCTCTCTCTGGGGGTTGGCTATGGTGTCGTTGCATAAATAAAAGAGAGAGAGAGAGAGAGAGAGAGAGAGAGAGAGAGAGAGAGAGAGAGAGAGAGAGAGAGAGAGAGAGAGAGAGGGGGGGAGTCATCTCTTATTTGTATTTTAGGTCAACAACAACAACGTAGCTCTCCCAACGCGCGCGCACACACACACACACACACACACACACACACACACACACACACACACACACACACACACACACACACACACACCTGCGCAGCCCAAGGACGTTTCTCGTAAAATCACCGTATGTGTACTAATGAGAGAGAGAGAGAGAGAGAGAGAGAGAGAGAGAGAGAGAGAGAGAGAGAGAGAGAGAGAGAGAGAGAGAGAGAGAGAACATTTGAGTCTTGAAATGCGCAAACTTTAAATGATCTTCCTCTTCTTCTTCTTCTTCTTCTTCTTCCAACAAACAAACAAAAGCAAAAACAAACAGCTGATTCTTTTGGAGTTTGTTTGTTCGTGTGTTTGTTAACCTGTGTGCGTGTTTTGTTTGTTCTTTACCTGAGAGAGAGAGAGAGAGAGAGAGATTAATCTACTGGATGACGCAACTCTCTCTCTCTCTCTCTCTCTCTCTCCTGTACATAATATTTGGATGCGTATATTAAATTCTCTCTCTCTCTCTCTCTCTCTCTCTCTCTCTCTATTCTCCCTGTACATAATATTCGGATGCGTATATTATTCTCTCTCTCTGAATTGATATGCTAATTTCTCTTAGTGATTTTGTTTGTATTCCATCTATTTGCCTCTTCCTGCCTCTTCCTGCCTCCTCCTCCTCCTCTTCTTCTTCCCTCTGGCTAGCTAAGGGAGGAGGAGGAGGAGGAGGAGGAGGAGGGGTAAAGCAGGTGTGTTTAATTGCAGGAAGTAACAATGATACCCATCCACTTCCTCCTCTTCCTCCTCCTCTTCCCCCCGTTGCCCTTACCCCCTTCCTCCGTCTCTATCATCTCCCTGTCACCCCTCTCTACCTCCCCCCCTCCTCCTCCTCCTCCTCTCTTCTGTCTAGAAATAACCTGAACAATGTTAGGAATTAAGCAAATCACTTTAAGCATTACACATTAAACCATAGAGAGAGAGAGAGAGAGAGAGAGAGAGAGAGAGAGAGAGAGAGAGAGAGAGAGAGAGAGAGAGAGAGAGAGAGAGAGAGAGAGAGAGAGAGAGAGAGAGAGAGAATTTGTTTAGTCCTTTCTTTCTTTAAACTATCTAGCTGTCGATCTATTTGTCTATTTATCTTTCTATCTATCTCTTTATACTGTCTAAACTTCTATCTATCTATCTATCCTGTCTACATATCCATTTACCATACCCTCTTTATCTACCGTATCCATTTATATCTAGCTTTTTTATCCCTATCCATATCCCTATTGTCCTCCTGTTCATTATTATCCTTATCTACCCATCTTTATCCTTGTAAGAACATAACGTAAGGAGTCTGAAAGAGGCTGGTTGGTCTGTACAAGGTAGCTCATGTGAACCTAAGCCCACCTACCATCACTATCCATGAATTTATCGAACCTCTTCTTGAAGGTATCTATGGGATTGGCACCCACAACATGACTGCCAAGCCTGCTCCACTCATCCCCGACTCTACTGGTAAACAAATTCTTGCCTATGTCATTGCTGAATATGAATTTACCGAACAAACCCATTGCTATGTGTCCTACCCGACTCTTTTACAATCATTAACATCCCCCTATTAAAGCCTTTCATTTATCATAAACTTATACCTCCTCGTAACCTTCGCCTCTCTAGAGAATGCAAATTTTTAAATGCTTCAGTCTATCCTCATACGCCAAGTCTCTCACCCTTTGAATCATCTTTGTCATCCTCCTCTGTACAGATTCTAACATCTTGACATTCATTCTATAGTAGGGTGACCAGAACTGAACCGCATGATCGAGATGAGGTTTGACTAGTGCTAAGTAAAGCTTGAGGATGACTTCGGCGCTCCTATTGCTTACGCTCCTTGAGATGAAACCCAGTACCCTGTTTGCACGATTCCTAGTCTGAATGCATTGAGCCCTAGGATGGAGGTTGGAAGTCACTAAAACAAGTCCCATCTACTCTATCTACCTATCCATCAAGGCATCTACTCCATCCATATCTATCTACCCATCTACCCTCTCTATCCACCCTATCCATTTCTAACTACCCTCTCTCTCCCCCGTCTTCCTCCTCCCCCTCGTGCCCATCTGTGCCCTACCTTCCTGCCACCCCCCTTCCCTTCCTGCCCACCTGCTTACCGGGCGTCCATGCATCCGTGCTTACTGCTGAACGGTCACTGCTCTCTTCATTCACACGGGGACGCCGGGGGGAAGGGGAAGGGGAGGAAGGGGAAGGGTAGTGAAGAGGAGTCAAGGGGAGGTCAAGGAAGGAGGGGGAGGAAGGGAAGGGGAGGAGTGAGGAAGGGGAAAGAGGAAGGATGGGGGAAGAGGAATGGGAAGAAGAGGAAAGGAAAGGGGGAAGAAGAGGGAGGAGGAGGAATGGGGAAGGAAGGGGAAGGGGGAGGAGGGGGAGGGGGAGGGTATCTGTTGACATGAATCAGCGGGTGTCATGGCGGAATCAGCTGACGGATGTAAACAAACCATGCCAGGAAGGAGGAGGAAGAGGAAGAGGAGGAGGAGGAGGAGGGGTTAAGATGGTGAGGAAGGAGAGGGGAAGAGAAAGGGGAATATGTAAGAGGGGAAGGCTGTGTGTGTGTGTGTGTGTGTGTGTGTGTGTGTGTGTGTGTGTGTGTGTGTGTGTGTGTGTGTGTGTGTGTGTGTGTTGCAATTCTTGGCATGTAGAGACGGTTAAAAAAATATGGAGAAAAAAAGAATGTGAGAGAGAGAGAGAGAGAGAGAGAGAGAGAGAGAGAGAGAGAGAGAGAGAGAGAGAGAGAGAGAGAGAGAGAGAGAATGATTGACAAGAGAATAATTGGAGGTGAAATAAAACCACACACACACAAACACACACACACACACGCACACACAGTCGCTCTCAAACCAATCCACGTATCTATGTAAATATCATGTATGTATGTATGTACGTACACACACTTCTCTATATATGGGAATGTTAATGTATGTATGTATGTATGTATGTATGTATGTATGTGTGTAGGTACGTATGTGTGTGTGTGTGTTTGTGTTTGCGTGTGAAAGTGAAAATTTACATACAAAACCCTGTGTATGTGAACAAAAGATGTGTGTGTGTGTGTGTGTGTGTGTGTGTGTGTGTGTGTGTGTGTGTGTGTGTGTGTGCGTGGTAGGGAGCGTGGGTGACGACACGATGACGTAATAGATCAATAATCCTTCCCGCCCTCCCACTCTCCTCCTCCTCCTCCTCTTCCTTCTCTCTTTCCCTCTTTTCCCCATCTTTCCTCCATCCCATTCTCCTTTTCCCCTTCTTCTCACTCTCCTCTTCCTTCTATTTCTCCCTTTCCCTCCATTTACTTCCCTACCATTCTCCCTTCCTCCCCTCCTCCATATCTTCTTTTTTTCCTCCTCTTTCTCTCCCTCCTTTCCTCCTCCTCTTCCACTTCCTTCTCATTCTGTTTATCTCTCTTCTGCCTTCTCTTTTTCCCTCCTTTCTCACGTTCCTCCCTCCCTTTCTTTCCTCCTTCCCTCTTCTCTCTTTCTCTCTCTTACATCCTTCCTTTCCTCCTCCTTTGTCTTCCTCCTATTTCTCTCTTTCCTTTCCTCCACTCTCCCTTTCTCTCCATTTTATTTCCCTTCCTCTCCTCCTCCATCTCTTCTTTTTTTCCTCCTCTTTCCCTCCATTTCTCCAATTTTTCCTCCCTCAGTGCTCCAGTGGCCTCCTTCTCCTCCTCCTCCTCCTCCTCCTCCTCTTTAGCCTCCTTTCCTTACTGCCTTCCTCCTCTTTCCCTTCCTCCCTCCTCCTCCTCCTACTCTCCCTCCTCGTCCTTCATTTCCCCCTCTTCCTCCCTCCCTGTTTCTCTCTCTCTCTTTCTCTTTTTTCCCTCACCGTTCCCTTGCTCTTTTCCTCCTCCCTCTTTCCCTGCCTCCATATCCTCCTCTTCTTCCTCTCTTTCCCTCCCTGCCTGCCTCCATCTACTCCTCCTCTTCTTCCTCTCTTTCCCTTCCTCGCTCCCTCCCGGCCTCCTCCTCCTCCTCCTCTTCCTCTCTTTCCCTCCCGCTCCTTCTCCTCTCTTTCCCTCCCTGGCTCTCTTTATACTCCTCCTCCTCCTCTTCTTCTTCCTCTTCTCGCCTTCCTCCCACCTCCTCCTCCTCCTCCTCCTCCTCCTCTCTCTTGCCCTTTACCAGCTGTCAACAAGGATACGGATTAACTCTGCTAGAAATGGATGACAATAATAATAATAATAATAATAATAATAATAATAATAATAATAATAATAATAATAATAACAACAACAACAACAACAACAACAACAACAACAACAACACTAATTGCACCCCCATTACAACCTTCCAAGACACAAATAAACAAAACTAAAAGAAAAAAGCAGACATAGGTAAGTAGATAAGACAGACAGATAGATGGATAGATAGATAAACAAACAAACAAGGACAGGTGTAAACATCCCCTTGGCAGGTAAAGCTGATAATAATAATGTGGAAGAACTCAGGTGAGATTAGGTTACGGGAGAGAGAGAGAGAGAGAGAGAGAGAGAGAGAGAGAGAGAGAGAGAGAGAGAGAGAGAGAGAGAGAGAGAGAATTTGGTCGCTACGGTAACCTTCCTCCTCCTCTTTGAAGGAGCGCGACGTGACACACACACACACACACACACACACACACACACACACACACACACACACAAACAGATAGAGAGAGAGAGAGAGAGAGAGAGAGAGAGAGAGAGAGAGAGAGAGAGAGAGAGAGAGAGAGAGAGAGAGAGAGAGAGAGAGAGAGAGAGAGAGAGAGAGAGAGAGAGAGAGAGAGAGAGAGAGAGAGAGAGAGAGAGAGAGAGAAAGGAAGATAATGGAAGAAGAAAAATGGTAGACTCTTTGGCGAAGGTCATAAACAGGCGGCCAGGAGGAGGAGGAGGAGGAGGAGGAGGAGGAGGAAGAGGAGGAGGAAGAGGAGGAAGTAAATTGGCCCTGGAACCTGACACTGAAAGAAGAGGATAAGGAAGAGGAGGTGAAGGAAGAAAGCAGAAAGAGGAGGAGGAGGAGGAGGAGGAGGAGGAGGAGCACAGGTCAGGTCAAACGTTTCGAATTTAGGGTCAGAGGTGAACCTGCCCTTTCACACAAAGTCTCTCTCTCTCTCTCTCTCTCTCTCTCTCTCTCTCTCGAGGTGGTCATTTATCAGGCCCTTTATGTCAGTGAGGTCAGGAGGTCACACTCAGGCCCCCTCACAATTATCAATCCATCTCTTCACCCCTTCCATTACGCCCCCTTCTGACCCCTCCACTATTCCCTTCCACAACTCACCTTCACAACTCTCTCCACACCTTTACGATTCCACTTTTTTTTTTTTTACAGCAAAGGAGTCAGTTCAAGGGCATAAGAAAAGGAAACCATAATTTAAAAAAAGGCCGCTACTCACTGCTCCTAAAAAAAGTTAGAAGTGGGCGAAAGATAGGTCAATTTCCGGAGGCGATATATCATTCTCCATATCAAGAAAATCAAAGTTATCCCGTTAAAAAGAGAGACAACAGTGATGAGGGTAAACTGTCCAAATCTAAGGCCAAGCCACTTCTTCAATCAACGTTTTTCCACATCAACAAACCCATATAGTTACCCCGTTAGAGAGACAGTGAAGGAGCTAATGTATCCAAGACCAAGACTATTTCACTGCTTCAACGCTATTAAAACCTCACTGCCTTCAACAGACTTCAATCCTCATCCAACAAAATCAAATTGTTACCCCGTTCAAGACACAGCGACGAAGGTAAAGTAACCAGACGTAAGGACAAGCCACTTCAACAAAACGCTTTTCCACATATAATCCACATATAATCAAATAGTTACCCCGTTGAAGAGAGAGAGACAGTGACGAAGATAAGGTAACCCAGATCAAGACCATTCCACAACTTCAATCCTTTAAAACCTCAGACTTCAATTCTCATCCAACAAAATCAAATTGTTACCCCGTTCAGGAGACGAAGCGACGAAGGTAAAGTTGCGTACCCAGACCAAGACCTTACTCCACATCAAATGAAATAGAGTATGAGGAAGCTTTTAGAGTGGTGGCCATCCGAACTCTCTCTCACACTATTCCCTTCCACAACTCCCCTTCGTAACTCTCTCCACACCTTCAGAACTCCACTTCTTTAACAGGGCTTCCTCCACATCAATAAAATCAATTAGTTACCCCTCTCTACAACTGAGCTACTGCAATCCATCTTCACCCCTTCAACTCCTATCCCAACCTATTATTTTTTTTCAAAGCTACCCAATTCCAGTCTATCTTCAATTTCTGTTCCACTTTTTCAGCCTTCCAGCCCATTTTGATCCTTTCCATTTCGATCTATTTCTCCACTTCTTCCATATGCCAGCACGCTTATCAGCCCTTTCTCTTCCACGCCCCTTTCAAAATTTAGGCACTTATTAAACTTTCTCCAAATTCAAGCCTAATTCTTCCACTTTCCACTTCCTTGCAATTTAAACTTCTATTTCCCTCCATTCCAATTTCGGTTTAATTTTCAACTCCACTATTCTTCTCTATTTCAGGTCATCTCTCCACACCTACTACTACTACTACTACTACTACTTCTATCTTTTACACTTCCACTTTTACTGAATTTCTACTCCACTTTCCACATCTTCCCAATTTGAGTCTATTTTTCCATTCCTATTCCGGTTCTATTTTCAACTTCCATCCTTATTAAGCTTATTCATCCCTTCCCTTAAATCCACCCACTCCACCGTTCCACTCCATTCACTCCATCTCACTTTCCAAGTTTCCACCCCCTCATTGCCACTCCATTTCTCCACCTTTCCTTTTTCAACATCCACCTTTATTAAACCTATTCCTCCACTCCTTCAAAACCCCATTCACTGCCCCGTTCCACTCCGTTCACTCCATCTCCCCTTCCACCCCCTCACTGCCACTCCATTTTTCCACCCCACTTTCAAATTCCACACTTATTAAAACTATTCTTCCACTCTTTCAAAATCCCACTCCACTTCATCTCACGTTCCAGTCCCTCCATTTTCCACCCCTTTTTCAACTTCCACCTTTATTAAACCAATTCCTCCACTCTTTCAAAACCCCATTCACTGACCCGTTCCACTCCTTTCACTCCATCTCACCTTCCACCCCTTCAATGGCACTCCACTTTTCCAGCTTTCCTTAATTCCATGTAATTTCCCAATCGCTTTCCACGTCTTTCCTTCCCAGCCTCCCCCTCCTCTCCTCCCCTCCCACGCGTGACTCTCCCTTCCCTGCCCTTCCAATCATTAGCTGCAATCAAGGCAGACTCGCAGGTAATGGAACACCTCCGGCGGGGCGTAAGATGGTGACTCTTCCTTTTATTTAGTTGTTGATTTTATTTGATTTTACTAGAGCTTGTTGGTTGGTTCTACTACTACTACTACTACTACTACTACTACTACTACTACTACTACTACGGCCTCTTGCAGACTCCTTACGTTCTTAAGTTCTTATGTTACTACTACTACTACTACTACTACTACTACTACTACTACTACTATATCTATCTATCTATCTATCTATGGGGCTTTATTTACGTTTACATTTTATTCTTGTCTTTAAATAAATCCAATGTTATATTTTGTTTGTGAATTATTATTATTGTTATCATTATATTTTTTTCATGCTATTTTTAAATATATTTATTATGGTATTTTTTTTCGTCTATGATTTGTGGTCGGTTAATTAACATAGACATTATTGTTACTTTCATGCTTCTTTTTTTCCTCTTTTACTACTTATTATTATTATTATTATTATTATTATTATTATTATTATTATTATTATTATTAAGTTCCTTCAAATGATAAATAAACACAACATTGAGCATTTGGAGAAAAAAAAAATATGTACGTTGCTTCATATGTATTAATAAAAAAGCTACACACAGACACACAGTTAAACACACACACACACACACATGACCGCGACAGACAAACAATATGATAAATAGATAAAATCACAACCTGAACAAACACACACACACACACACACACACACACACACACACACACACACACATGACCGCGACAGACAAACAATATGATAAATAGATAAAATCACAACCTGAACACACACACACACACACACACACTAATGCCTACAAATACGGGGCCTTCCAACGATAGATAAACGAGAAGATAAATAGATAATGACCGATAGACAATCTTACTACACTGTTTATCTCGTTATCTTAGACGCTCTCTCTCTCTCTCTCTCTCTCTCTCTCTCTCTCTCTCTCTCTCCTACGCCGTCAGTTCCCTTCCTCAGTGATGGAAAACAGCAGGCCTCCTCCTCCTCCTCTTCCTCCTCCTCCTCTTCTCTTCTCTTCTGCCTCGTATCAGAAAAAAATATTATTGTTGTTTGTTTTCTGAATGATTGGAGAGAGAGAGAGAGAGAGAGAGAGAGAGAGAGAGAGAGAGAGAGAGAGAGAGAGAGAGAGAGAGAGAGAGAAATAGGCTATGACCTACTTTCCTCCACCATAAAAGATTGGAGAGAGGAAGGGATAGGAGGAAGGGAGGGAGGGAGGGAGAGAAGAAGGGAGAGGGGAGGTAAAAATATCCTCTCACTTCAAGATTCTCCCTATATCATTACCTCCCCCCCCCGTCTCTCTCTCTCTCTCTCTCTCTCTCTCTCTCTCTCTCTCTCTCTCTCTCGACGTAACGCTATCCACCCGCAAGCTCTTCCTTCACTAGTCTTCCTCCTCCTCCTCTCTTTGCACCTCTTCCTCCTCCTCATTCCCTATCACCTCTTCCTCCTCCTCCTCCTCCTCAGAACAAGACTGGACATGAACACTTGACACAAACAATGAAACAAGGGAGAGAAGGAGAGAAGGGAGGGAGGGGAGAAGGGAGGGAGGGAGAGAAGGAAAGGAGAGCCGAAGAAGGGAGGAAGGAGAGAGAGGGAGGCCGAGGGGAAAGAGAGAGCGAGAGAGAGAGAGAGAGAGCGTGACAGATGTGAAGGATGAGGGGAGAAGAGAGGAGGGAGAGGAGAGAAGAAAGGGAGAGAAAAAAAGCTTATGGAGAGGAAAATAACACAGAGAGAGAGAGAGAGAGAGAGAGAGAGAGAGAGAGAGAGAGAGAGAGAGAGAGAGAGAATGAGGTTACAGTGCAGTGTTACAGTGGTTTATAAGAAACAAACAATGGCAAACAAGAAGAGGAGGAGGAGGAGGAGGAGGAGGAGGAGGAGGAGGAGGAAGGGTGAAAAACTGCTCAACTTTGAGAACAGATCTTCCTTTTCTTTGTTTCCTCCTCCTCCTCTTCCTCCGCCTCCTATTTCTTCCTCCTTCAAGTCTTCTCAAAACTTCCATTATGTTATGTTACTCTCTTGTTACGCCTTCCTCCTCCTCCTCCTCCTCCTCCTCCTCCTCCACCTCTTCTTCCTCCTCGTCCTCCTATAAATCGGTAGCTTTTATGCAAAACGAAGGAAGGAGGGAGGGAGGGAGGAGGAAGGAGAGGAGGGAGGATGAGGAAGGAAGTAGAGAGGAGGAGGAGGAGGAGGTGGAGGAAGGAGAGGAAAAGCTGGAGGAAAGGAGAAAAGGGAGGGAGGAAACAAATCGAGTTACTCTATTAAACTTTCCTCACACAATCACTTGGAGGAAAAAGGAGGAGGAGGAGGAAAAGGAAGAAAGAGGAGGAGGAGGAAGAGGAGGAGGTAAAAAAGAGAACGCTAATGGAATAAATGGAGGGAGAGAGGGAAGTGAGGGAGAGGAAAAAGCGGATAATGAGACGAATGGAAGGAAGGAAGGAAGGAAGGACGGAAGGAGAAGGAGAGGGAAGAGGAAGGAAGGTTAGAGAAGAACGGAAAGATGAGGAGAGAAAATGCAAAGAAAATAAACAAATGAATGGAGGAGGAGGAGGAGGAGGAAGACAGGAAGGAAGGAAGGAACGCAAGGTAGAAAGGAAAAGAGAAAAAAGGAGGAAACAAAGGAATAAGCAAAGGATTGGAGGAAAGATGGGAGAGAAGAAATAGAGGAAGAGATAATGAAGGAAATAAAGAAAGGAAGGAAAGAGAAGGAAGAGAAGGAAGAAAAGTGGAAGAAGAAAAAAGAGAAGTGAAAAAAGGAGAGAAAAGGGAATGAATGAATGAAGAGAGAGAGAGAGAGAGAGAGAGAGAGAGAGAGAGAGAGAGAAAAGAAATGTAATGTGAGAAGTCAACCTCCCACAAACGTCTTAATTAACGAGTCATTAGCAATCTCTCTCTCTCTCTCTCTCTCAGGGTACGACTTGCTGGCTGGTACAAATAAATAACTTTTTCTTGATCTTCTTTACGTCAAATCCTTCCTCCTCCTCCTCCTCCTCTTCGTTAATTACTAAAGAGTCATATCAGAGGCTTTGAATAGATAATGATGGTAAAGGTCTGAAAAATGACGATAGATTAGTAAATTATCTATCATTCTTCTATTATTACTATTACTATTATTATTATTATTATTACTGAGTTGGCAATGGGATGGGCGGTGTGTGCTATCTCTCTCTCTCTCTCTCTCTCAGGCTTTATTAAGTTACGAACATACTGGACAAACAAGGTGTGTGTGTGACCGTGCGTGCGTGTGTGCGTGCGTGTGTGTGTGTGTGTGTGTGTGTGTGTGTGTGTGTGTGTGTGTGTGTGTGTGTGTGTGGGCACACACACACACACACACGCGCACACACACACACACACACACACACACACACACACACACACACACACACACACACACCGTTACCTTTACCGTGCGCACAGGTTGAACTAATTGACGGTTATTACCTTTAAGCTCAGGTGAACGAGGGAAAAAAAGGTGGATTATAAATAAATAAATAAATAAAATAAATAAAATAACAATAAAGAAAGAAAGCAAAATAGAGGAATATGAAAGAAGACAAATAAAAATAAAAAGTAGGAATAAGATGAAAACGCAAAATTCTAAATAGGTTGATAAGGATAAGATAAAGAAGTAAAGTAGAAGAATATGAATGAAAAGAGAGATAAAAACGAAAGATAGAAATAAAATAACAAAGCGAGATAATTAGATAAAGCAAACAAGGAAATAAAAGAAAATTAATAAAGCGAAACAAAATAGTGGAAATCAAATAAAAACTCAAGAAAATAAAGTTTGATGAATAAAATAAAATAAAAATAAATAAAACAGATACACCAATACACAAGGAAAGGAAAATAAGGAAAACAAAAACAAAAGTAAACAAAATCAGGCTACATAAACAGCAAAAAAACAGCACGTAATATAAATGAACGCACAAACAAACAAACAAACAAACACGCACAAACAGGGCAAACAAACACACGTTCATACACTTATTTATAAAGCAAACAGTGCAAACAAGGACGCCTATGTAAACCTTCATTAATAAACATAAAAGTCTCTCTCTCTCTCTCTCTCTCTCTCTCTCTCTCTCTCTCTAAGGGCAAGAAGCGGGAATCAAGAAAATACGCAATAAACTGAGGGGAGGAGGAGGAGGAGGAGGAGGCGGAGGAAGAAGAAGAAGAGAGGAGGAGGAGGTGGTGGTGGTGGAAGAGGATCAGGAGAGGAAGGAAAGGAAGAGAAGGAAGAAGAGGAAGAGGAGAGGACAGCAGAGAAAGAAGTTGAGGAGGAAGAGGAGGAGGAGGAGAAAAAGAGAGGAGTTAAGGAGAGAAAGCGAGAGAAGAGTAGAGAAAAAGAGAAGAAAACAAAAGAAGAAGGAGGAGGAAGATGGAAGAGAAGGAGGAAGAAAATGAGGAGGAGGAGGAAGAAGAGGAGGAAACTAACGCAAGGAAGGTATGACAACAAGCTAATTTTTAAAAGGCTGACTCATTCTTCTGCAAAAAGAAAAGAAAAAAAGAAAAAAAAGAAAAATATAGCAGAACATGACTTTAAAAATACCAGTCACACAGTCAGCGGCGCAGTCAGTCAGTCAAGGGGAAACGGAGGGAAAAGGGAAGGAAAAGGGAGGGGGAAAAGGGAGGGGAAATGAAGGGGAAAGAGAGGGGAAAAGGGGAGGGAAAATGGAGGGGAAAGGTGGGGACAAAGGGATGGGAAATGGAGGGGAAAAGGAAGTAGAAAATGTAGGGGAAAGGGAGGGGAAAATGTAGGGGAAAATGTAGGGGAAAAAGTAAAGAAAAGGGAGGGGAAGGAGGGGAAGGAGGGAAAAGGATGGGAAAAGGAGGAAAGGGGGAGGAAAAATGCAGGGAAAAGGGAAGGAAAATGGAGGGGAACATGGAGGGGAAAGGGAGGGGAAAATTGAGGGGGACATGGAGGGGAAAAGGAGGGGAAATGGAGGGGAAACGGAGGGAAAAAGAGAAGGGTTAAAAGGAAAAAAATAAAAATGAGGAAAAATGGAGACAATACGAAAAAAGAAAAGGGAGAAAAAGGGAAGGGAAACAGTAGGAAAAGAGGAGAAGAGCTTAGAGAAGAAGAGGGGAAGAGGAAAAGAGAAGAGGGAAGAAAACAAAAGGATAAGGAAAAAGGATAAAAGGGAAAAATATGAGGAAATATGATAAAAATGAAACGGGAAAGAAAGGAGGAAGAGGTAAAAGAGGAAAGGAGGAAAAGGAAAATGGTGAAGGTGAATTAAATAGACAGGGAATGAAGTAGAAGGAAACAAAAATTATATATATAAAAACAGAAAAAAAGGAAAAGGGGAAAATGAAAGAAAGGGATAAGAAGAAATGGGAGAGGAAAATGAGGGATAGGAGAGAGGGAATATGGAGGATCAGAAGAGGGGAAAAGGGGGAGAGTGAGAAAAGAAGAGGAAAACAAAAAAAATAAAGAAAAAGAACAGGAAAAGAGAAAAATACGGTGTGTGTGTGTGTGTGTGTGTGTGTGTGTGTGTGTGTTTAAGCGTCCTTTTTACAAACACAGAGAGAGAGAGAGAGAGAGAGAGAGAGAGAGAGAGAGAGAGAGAGAGAGAGAGAGAGAATGACGCAACGCCTTTGTTATGCAACGAAAGGAAATAAAGAAAAAGGTGAGAAAAAAAACAGCAATCAAGGTTACACTGACAATTCACGATAAAACAAAGAAAAAGAAAAAAAAAAGAAAAAAAAAGGAATGTTACTCTCCTCTTCTTGACGTCTCTCTCTCTCTCACCTGTCTTCACTTATACATACCTGAGACTAATAAATTTTTTCTTTTGTTTCAATTTTTTCTTTTCCTGATCTTTTTTTCCTTTACCTCCTATTTATCATTTTTACTTTTTTTGCTTTCCTTTCATTTGTTCATATTTTCATTTATTTTTTCCCATTCTCTTTTCCTTTTTTCCTATTTATTATTCTTATTATTCCTGCTTACTATTTTTTTATTCTTTTCTATTCTTTTTTTTTATTTGTTATTATTTTCGTTTATTTCTCTTGTTATCTTTTCCTTTTACTTCTCATTTGTTATTCATATTATTCATGTTTACTATTTTTTATTCTTTTCTGCTATTCTTTTTTTTCTTTAACCTTTTCCTCCTCTTCCAACTTCTTATCTTTTGTTTATTTTTCTTTAACTTTTTTCCTAATTTTTAACTGTTCCTCGTCACCCATTTTGTTCATGACCCTCAACAAAGCACTTTCACGGGTTAATAAAATAATGACTACATCCAACACATTCATTTCCTTCGTTAGTAATTATTATAGTAGGACACACATTTATCGATTAGCGTTTTGAGTTTATTTTTTTGTTGTTTTATTAATTTTGTTTTATATTTTTTCTCATTCAGCTTTTGCTCTCCATTCCTTTTCTCTATCTTTGTTGCTGTTGTTGCTATCGTGTTGGTTATAGCGGCGTCTTTTTATAGGGAGAAGCTTGGAGTAGGTTCGAGTGTTATCTAAAATATATAAAGTTAGGGAATTGTATAAGAACATAAGAACGTAAGGAGTCTGCCCTAAGGAAAATAAATTATGAAACGAGTGACAGTCAGTGTAGAAGGTGGGAAAAAGATAGAGAAAAAAAAGATGAAGGGGAAAAGAAGGAAAATGAAAAAAAGATGAAAGGGAAAAGAAGGAAAATGAAAAAAAGAATGAAGAAAGGAAATGACATCTGTGGAATTCAACGAAGGAGAAATTCAGTTTAGAAGAATTCGTTGTTGTTTTGTGTTGGTAATAACGGACATTTTTGTAATAAGGGAAAGCTTGGAACACGGTTGAAAGTTACTTAAAATAAAATATAAACAAAAGTATATAATTAGGAAGGTATATATACTAAGAGTAGGTTAAACTACAACGAATGCCGGCCAGTGCAAGAGGAAGGAGGAGGAACAACGAAAGAAAAATAGAGGAAAATGAAAATGAAAAGTGGAGAAAAAATATAAAGAAGTTAGACATGGTAAGGAAAAGGGAAAATGAAAACTGATGAAAGGAGGAAAAGAGAAAAAACGGAAAATAAGTAGAACATCACAAAGAAATTAAAAGAAAAGTATAAAATGACAAAAGAAGACAAAAGCAGGTGAAAGGAAAAAACAAAATAGGAAAAAATATGAAAGGTAAAGAAATCAAGGAGAAAAGGGAAAATAGAGGAACGACAAAATAGGGGAAAAAAAGGTAAAAGGGGAAAGGAACAAAAGTTGAAAGAAAAAAAGGAAAGGAAAAAAGTTAAAAGAAAAAAAGGAAAAGGAAAAAGTTAAAAGAAAAAAAGGAAAATAAAAAAGTTCAAAGAAAAAAGGAAAATAAAAAAGTTAAAAGAAAAAAAAGGAAAAGAAAAAAGTTAAAAGAAAAAAAGGAAAATAAAAAAGTTAAAAGAAAAAAAGGAAAATAAAAAAGTTAAAAGAAAAAAAGGAAAAGAAAAAAGTTAAAAGAAAAATGTTAAGAAAGGAAAAAGATGGAAGTAAAAAAGATAGAAATAAAAAAAGCCCAAAAGAAAACAAAGGCAAGAGGAAAATAAAAAAGAATGGTAAAACGTGAAAATAAACAAAAAAAAAACTTAAAACATCAACAAAGAAAATAAAAAAAACAAGGGCAAACGTACAAATAAAAAGATAAAAACAAACAAGATGAAGAAGAAAAAAGCCTCAATTTACTAAGTAACCTTCAGACAAAAATTGATGTTTTCACCAAGAACTTCAAAAGGAGAAAATATTGCAATTTCACGGCGTGACTAGACGAGAAACGGTGTCCTCTCTCTCTCTCTTCTTTTTCTTCTTCGTCTTTTCTCCTCCCTTCTTTATTTCCTTTCCTTTCCCCTCTCTCTCTTTATCTCAATTCTACCTTTTAAATGTTTCTCTTCCCCTTCCTCCTACCTTAATTCTCTCTCTCTCTCTCGCCAGTTAACACGAAAA
>NC_066567.1:3741974-3756974 GCF_024679095.1 Eriocheir sinensis | reverse complement strand
CACACAGGTAACATAACACCTTTCTCTCCCTTCCTCAGGTGTTAAGAGTGTACCTATCACAAATCTCTCTCTCTCTCTCTCTCTCTCTCTCTCTCTCATCCTTTCTCCCATTTCTATTTAGTCCTGCCTTCCCCCCCCCTCCCTCTCTTTCCTCCTCCTCCTCCTCCTCCTCCTCCTCTCTCCACTTCTCCGGCTTCTAATCTCTCTTTCCACTCCTTAAACATGTGTCATCTCTCTCTCTCTCTCTCTCTCTCGAACACTTCCATTCAAAAGCCATATGTTAGTACTCGCCCTCCTCCTCCTTCTCCTCCTGCTTTTTCCTCTTCCTCCTCCTCCTCCTGCTCCTGCTCTTTCATCCTCCTCCTCCTCCAGCACCGTAACAGAACCCGTACCATCCATAGCGTGTCCAAACATGTTAAAGTGTTACTCAAGTTGCTTTCTCTCTCTCTCTCTCTCTCTCTCTCTCTCTCTCAGCCTACCTGCCGTGTGACGCTTACCTGCAAAAGAGAAAAAAAGTGATTAGTAACATGATACAAAAAATCAACAACAAAAATCAATAAATAAGAAAATAGAGAGATAATAATAAACACGAAAGAGAAAACAAAATAAAATACACAAGAAAAAACAATAAAATAACAGGAGATAAATAAATGATAGACAAAGAAAATAAAAATACAAGAAAAAACGAAAGAAAACTAAAGAAAATGAAAACAAAGAAAACAATGAGCAAGAAATGAATATAAAAACAGGTAGTCAGGCACATTTTATCCTATTATACACACACACACACACACACACACACACACACACAAGGTTTCTGTCGTTGGGAAGAAGTCTAGTCAGGTAACCTCCTCCTCCTCCTCCTCTTCTTCCTCCTCCTCCTCCTCCTCCACTTTTTTTCTCTTTTTAATTTTCTTTTTTATTATTTTTTTTTCCGATTTTTTCTTCTCTATCTTCTTCCTTTTTCTTCCTCCCTCCTCCTCCTCCTCCTCTTCTTCTTTCTCCATTTTTTTTCTTCTTTCACACATTCCTTTTTTTATCATTTTTCCTTCTGTTCTTCCACTTTCTTCCTCCTCCGATTTTTCTCTTCTTATCTTCCCTTTTATTCTTCTTCCTCTTTACACCTCCTCCTCCTCCTCCTCCTCTTCTTCTTTCTCCATTTTTTTTTCTTTCACACATTCCTTTTTTTATAATTTTTTCTTCTGTTCTTCCACTTTCTTCCTCCTCCGATTTTTCTCTTATCTTCCTTTTTATTCTTCTTCCTTTTTGTACCTTTTTTTATTAGTTTTCTTGTATTCATTTTCTTCCTCCTTCCTCCTCTCATATTTTTTTTTCAATTTCCTTCATTTCTTTCTCTTTCCTCTCCTTTCACTTTCTCCTAATACTCATGTTCTTCATCTCCTCCTCCTCCTCCTTCTCCACATCCTTCTTTTCCACTCTCCTCCTCCTCCTCCTCCTCGACATTCTTCTTTTTCCCTCTCTCCTCCTTTCTCCAATGGCCCAATACTCCATGTACTCTCTATCTCTCCCCCCCACTCCCCCCCACCCCCGTCTACATATCGTCTGGGTAGGTTCACAATCTGACATTTGACACAGACCGGAAATGAAGCTCGTGTGTGTGTGTGTGTGTGTGTGTGTGTGTGTGTGTGTGTGTGTGTGTGTGTGTGTCGAAGAGCTTCAATCTCACTACTACTACTACTACTACTACTACTACTACTACTACCACCACTACTACTACTTCTACCCACTACTACTACTACTACTACACAAAGGAAGGAAATTGTAAAAGTGTCGAGTACTCAAGTCCTTTCACTCCCTTTGAGAGAGAGAGAGAGAGAGAGAGAGAGAGAGAGAGAGAGAGAGAGAGAGAGAGAGAGAGAGAGAGAGAGAGAGAGAGAGAGAGAGAGAGAGAGAGAGAGAGAGAGAGAGAGAGGTCTTAATTAACACATATTTACAAACCACAGCCACTGGGGATCGTGAGGAGGAAGAAGAGGAAGAGGAGGAGGATAATGGGGTAGAAAAGAAAAGAGGAACACTAATTAGTTAAAGAGGAGGAAGAGAAGGAAGGTGATAATGAGAGAGGAAAAGAGGAACAGTAATGAGTGAAAGAGGTGAGGGAGGATGAGGAGTAGGAGGAGGAAAAGAAAATAATGGAAACAAAGAAAAAGAAAGAGGAACAGAAGTAAAGGAAAAGATAATGAAATAGAGGATAAAAAAAGAAAAAAAATGAGTTAAGGTAAAAAAATAGGGAGAGAGAGAGAGAGAGAGAGAGAGAGAGAGAGAGAGAGAGAGAGAGAGAGAGAGAGAGAGAGAGAGAGAGAGAGAGAGAGAGACTGTCACTCAATCATAGGAAGGTAAATATGGAGGAATGGAGAGAGGTGAAGTGAGGGAGGGAGGGAGGAGGGAGAGAGAGAGGGGCAATGAGAGGAGGGAAGTGGGAGGGAAGGATGGAATGTTAGGTGAGAGGGAGGGAGGGAGGGAGGGAAGGAGAGAGGGAGGGAGGGAGGGAAGGAAGGAGGGAAGGGAGGTGAAAAGAACGTATCGAGGTAAATCACCCGTCTCTCTCTCTCTCTCTCTCTCTCAGATAATAAAGAAAAATAAAATCACATGAGAACGATAAAGAGGAAAAAAATGAGGAAGAAGAAGAAGAGGAGAAGGAGGAGGAGGAGGAGGAGGAAAGCATTGTGTAATGTGAAAAAAAAAATATATTGTGTAATTGAAGGGAAGGAGGAAGAGGAAAACAAAGAAGGGTAAGAGGAGGAGGAGGAAAAGGAGAAGGAAGGGTAAGGAAAGAAGGAGGAGGAGGAGGAGGAGGAGGATTGTGTAATGTAATGTGAAAAAAAATATATTGTGTAATTGAAGGGAAGGAGGAAGAGGAAAACAAAGAAGGGTAAGAGGAGGAGGAGGAAAAGGAGAAGGAAGGGTAAGGAAAGGAGGAGGAGGAGGAGGAGGAGGAGGAGGAGGAAAGCATGAACAAGGACATATGTGGAGTTAGTGGCAAGACAAAAGAAATAATGATAAATCTGACAAGAGAATGAGGAAGAGGAGAGAGGAAAAGAAGACAAACAATAATAAGAAGGATAAAAGAACGAGGAAGAAGAACAAGAAGAAAGAAAAACAATAATAATAAGGATAAAAGAACGAGGAAGAAGAACAAGAAAAAGAAGAAAACAATAATAAGGATAAAAGAAAGAGGAAGAAGAACAAGAAGAAGAAGAAAACAATAATAAGAAGGATAAAAGAACGAGGAAGAAGAACAAGAAGAAGAAGAAAACAATAATAAGAAGGATAAAAGAACGAGGAAGAAGAACAAGAAAAAGAAGAAAGAAAACAATAATAAGAAGGATAAAAGAACGAGGAAGAAGAACAAGAAAACGAAGAAAGAAAACAATAATAATAAGGATAAAAGAAAGAGGAAGAAGAACAAGAAGAAAGAAAAACAATAACAAGAAGGATAAAAGAACGAGGAGGAAGAAGAACAAGAAGAAAGAAAAACAATAACAAGAAGGATAAAAGAACGAGGAGGAAGAAGAAGAACAAGAAGAAAGAAAAACAATAACAAGAAGGATAAAAGAACGAGGAGGAAGAAGAACAAGAAGAAAGAAAAACAATAACAAGAAGGATAAAAGAACGAGGAAGAAGAACAAGAAAAAGAAGAAAGACAACAATAACAAGAAGGATAAAAGAACGAGGAAAAGAAGACAAACAATAATAAGGAGGATAAAAGAAAGAGGAAGAAGAACAAGAAAAGGAAGAAAGAAAACAATAACAAGAAGGATAAAAGAACGAGGAAAAGAAGACAAAAACAATAACAAGAAGGATAAAAGAACGAGGAAGAAGAACAAGAAAAAGAAGAAAGAAAACAATAACAAGAAGGATAAAAGAACGAGGAAGAAGAACAAGAAGAAAGAAAAACAATAACAAGAAGGATAAAAGAACGAGGAGGAAGAACAAGAAAAGGAAGAAAGAAAACAGTAATAAGAAGGACAAAAGAACGAGGAAGAAGAACAAGAAAAAGAAGAATTAAAAGGAAAAACAAAAGGAGGAAAGAGAGAAGAGAAGAGAAAATAAACAAACACTGATGATTTAAACGAAAAGGAGAATGAGAGAAAAGAATGAAAAGAACAGAAAATATACAAATACTTATGAGACTTAGGAAAAAGAAGAGGAGGAGGAAGAGGAGGAAAGAAGAGGAGATAAGCAAATACTACTAAGCAATACGGATAAAAGAAAAAGGAGATAACGAAGAGAAAAATGAAGAACGATGAGGAAAATGAGGAAGAGAAAGGAAGAGGATGAGTCAAAAGATACAATAATACGAATGAGAGAAAGAAGACGAAGAAGGAAAGAAGAAAAACACACTAATAATTGACTAGAAGAGGAGAATAAGGAAGAGGAAGAGGAAGGAAAGAAAAAGAAAAGAAAATAAGCCGAACAGGAAAACGAGAAACAGAAAAACAAGAAAACAAACTAACTTTAATAATTACCTGACAGGAGAATGAGGAAGAGGAAGAGGAGGGAGGGGAAGGAAGGAGGAAGGAGGAGGAGGGAGGAAGGTAGACAGGTAGGAAGGCAAGGTGAGTGCAACTGTCAATTAGGAGAAAAAAAAACAGGTAAGGAAAGCGTTTCAACCTGGCCCAGTTTTTGCACACACACACACACACACACACACACACACACACACACACACACACAGAGGATTAGTAGCAAGATAATCATATGTGAGAGAGAGAGAGAGAGAGAGAGAGAGAGAGAGAGAGAGAGAGAGAGAGAGAGAGAGAGAGAGAGAGAGAGAGAGAGAGGAACGCGGAACAGGTGCACAGGTAAGCTACGTCTCAACACACACACACACACACACACACACACACACACACACACACACACACACACACACACACACACACACACACACACAGAGCTCCACCCACTATTTTTTTGGGTGGAGGTGGAGGGTGAAAGAGGGCGAGTATGTGGAGGAGGGGAGGAGGAGGAGGGGAAAGTGATGAATTTAAAGAAAGTGTTGGCGGAGAGGCGCTGGTGATGATGAAATACGAGAGAGAGAGAGAGAGAGAGAGAGAGAGAGAGAGAGAGAGAGAGAGAGAGAGAGAGAGAGAGAGGTGCAGATGTCTCACAGTGACCCACATCTCCCTCCCTCCTCCACTAAGCATGGAGATTGAGCCTTCCTCCTCCTCCTCCTCCTCCTCCTCCTCCCTGAAGCCAGCAACCAGCGAGAAAGAAAGTTGTGAGGGTGTTAGGGAAAATACGTCTCTCTCTCTCTCACACACACACACACACACACCCACACACACACACCGCTTCACTCTTCTTCATTTCCTTTAGTTTCCCCTTTTATCTTTATCTCCCTTCTCTCTCTCTCTCTCTCTGTGTGTGTGTGTGTGTGTGTGTGTGTGAGGAATGAATATGAGGGAAAGGAATGTGTAAAGAAACGAGAGAGAGAGAGAGAGAGGAGGCCGACTGACGTCATATCCTACGTGACGTCACACACACACACACACACACACACACATAAAAAGCATACGCACACCAAGAACTTTGCTTAGTCACACACACACACACACACACACACACACACACACACACACACACACACACACACTAATCTGTCTGCTAATCGGAAGAGTGGACGAGAGGAGATAGAGACGGAGGGGAGAGGAAGAGAGGGAGAGAAGAGAGGAAGGAAGGAAGGAGGAGAAAATACATGTGATTTGTCTTAATAATCACGATAACAGAACTCTCTCTGTAACAAGCTGAGCAGACGTTTTTCTCTTCTCTAGTTTCTTTGTTTTCTCCTCTCGTCCCCTGACTTTTAAATGTCATGCATATTATTAGCATTACTACTATTATTATTATTTGCTAAGGCTATTCCTGTTGGAGTCTATTAATATATACCTACCCCGTTTATGGTGAGGTGTTTACTATTAATGATGATGATGATAATGATAATAATAATAAAAACATGAAGAACAAGAACAAGACGAAGCGTGTTTTAAATGTGGAAAAAGAGGAAATTCGAAGGAAGGAAGAAAGGAAGGAAGGAGGGAGGGAGGGAATGTATGAATGAATGAGGGAAGGAATAAATGGATAGAAGGAAGAAAGGAAAGAAGGAAGAAAGGAAGGAAGGAAGGAGGCAGGAAAAAGGGAAGGAAGAAAGGAAGGAAAAAAGGAAGGAAGGGAAGGAAGGAAGGAAGGAAGGGAGTCAGGAAAGAAGTAAATGGAAGAGTAATGGAAAGGAAGGAAAGAAAAAAAAGAAAAATGGAGGGAAATAAAAACACCATTAATAACAATAACAAGAGGGGGACAAAGAAGAGGGGGAAGAAGATAAGGAAGATGACAAAAGAAAAATATACATCACCATCATCATCATCATCATCAAATCCGTACCCAACAAGGAAGTGAAAATGAGACTGCCATAAATATAGGAAGATAAGAAGGAGGAGGAGAAGGAGGGGGAGGAGGAAGAGGAGGAAGATTAGGAAGACATGGCCAAGAGGAAGAGGAAGCTAGCGGTACAAGGAGGAACGGAGCATGGCGTGTAGGAGGAGGAGGAGGAGGAGGAGGAGGGAAGTAAGAAGCGGTACACTCACCTCTCTCACACCCTTCTCTCTCTCTCTCTCTCTCTCTCTCTCTCTCATCCTCCAATACAAACGAAAGTTATGGAGGTAGTGGAGATGACTGATACAGGAAGAGGAGGAGGAGGAGGAGGAGGAGGAAGGGGTGTTAAGTGAGGAAGAAGGCGGTGGTGATGGTGCTTCTCTTCCGCTCCTCCTCCTCCTCTTTAGACCTTTCTTCACAAACTGAGTGACTGACTTAACTGTGGAACTGCCTGGCTGAACAGAGTGAATGGTGGTGGTGGTGGTGGTGGTGGTGATAGTGGTGGTGGTGGTGGTGATGATGATGATAGAGTTGGTCGAAAATTGAGGTTGCATACTAGTGGTGGTGGTGGTAGTGGTAGTAGTAGTAGTAGTAGTAGTAGTAGTAGTAGTAGTAGTAGTAGTAGTAGTGGTGGTGTTACAAACTTGATACAAAAAAGGAAATATCTTATTCTCTCTCTCTCTCTCTCTCTCTCTCTCTCTCTCTCTCTCTCACACACACACACACACACAAAAAAAAAAAAATAGCTACACACCCACCGTTTAGAGAAAAAGAAGAAAAAAAAAAAAGGAAATACAGTAAAAGAAAGAATGACGAGATGAACGAATAAGGGAATAACCGATGAAATACAAGCGAAATAAAGCGAGCACGTACGGCAACAAACGAAGGCTTGATATTTTCTATTTTTATTCAATTTTCATTTTTCAATTAGCTAAGTGAAGGGAAACAGGAGGAGGAGGAGGGATAGAGAGGGGAAGAATATGAAGAGGAAGAGGAGGAGGGATAGAGAGGGGAAGAATAGAAGGATAGGAGGATTTTGTGTAGGTGAAGAGAAGAGAGGGGAAGAGAAGAAGGGAAGAGGGAAGGGATATGGAACGGAAGATTAGGGAATGCAAAGAGAAGAAAGGGGAAGGGAAGAGGAGAGGGATAAAGAGGAGGAGGGGACTGAAAGGATGAGGAAGAAGGGGAAATAAAGAGAAGAGGGAGAAAGAAAGAAGGAAGAGGAGGAGGGGAGGGAGAGGGGAGGGGAAAGGGGGGGGGGGGAGAGAGGAGAGGGAGGACAGAAAAGAAGAGGGAAGAGGAAGGAAGAAGAGGGATGTAAGAGGGAGAGAAGGGAAGAAAAGATAAGGAGAGGAGAGAGAAGGAGAGGAGAAAATGAGGGAGAGTGGAAAAGAAGAAGGGTGGGGGGAGGGAGATAAAGGTATTTGAACCATAATAAAACAAGCTAAAATGGACACACACACACACACACACACACACACACACACACACACACACACACACACACACACGGAGAGAAAGAACATAAGAAAATAGATATAATTGGAGAAAGTCTTATTATTATTGTATTTATTAACCACGTATTAGAACTTCTGCTCCTCCTCCTCCTCCTCCTCCTCCTACTACTACTACTACTACTACTACTACGCATTTCAACTTTCACTGCTAACTCCATCAACCTAATTACGTATATCGGAAAAGTTCAACCACGCGATAATGATGAAACGAGAGAGAGAGAGAGAGAGAGAGAGAGAGAGAGAGAGAGAGAGAGAGAGAGAGAGAGAGAGAGAGAGAGAGAGAGAGAGAGAGAGAGAGAGAGAGAGAGAGAACAAAAAGAATGTGAAGTGAATAAAGAAAAAGAGGAGTTAGAAAAGTATGATGATGATGGTGAAAGAGGGAGATGAAAATAGAGAAATAGTGATGGAGAAAAGGAAGAAAAATATGAAAAAAACGAAGAAAAAGGGAATAGATTAACAAGGAAAATGAAAAGAGAGAAAGAAGAAAAAGACTACGAACGAAAAGAGAAGAAGAAAATAAAGTAAAAAAAGTTAAATAAATACTGATTTAGCAGAAAAAAATATGGAAAAAAGGAAAAAGTTAAAATTGATAATAAAAACAAGAGAAATAAAAGAAGAAAAGAGGACGAATATGAGGAAGAGGAAGCAGATGATGATGATGATGATGAAGACGAAGAAAGAGGAGGATAAAGAGATGAAGGAAAGAAGGAAAAAAGCAGAAAACAAAACGGAGGAAAAAAGATTGACGAAGAAAATGACAAAAAAGAGGAGGAGAAGGAAGAAGAGGAGGAAAAAGAAGAAGAGGAGGAGGATGAAAATAGACAAATACTAAAAAGACGAAAGGAAAATATGAAAAAAGGAAAAAATACAAACAAGGATAACGGAGAAAGAGAAAGAAGAAAAGGCGAATAAAAGAGAGAAGGAAGAAAAAGAAGATAAGAGAAGAAAAAGAAGATAGAGAAGAAGAAAAAGATGTGTACAAAAGGGGAACTGCATTACTGATTATGAAGAAAAATTAAAAAAGGAAGAAAAGAAAACCAAAAGATGAGAAAACAGAATTGAAGAAAGAACAAATAAAAAAGAGGAGGAGGAGAAAAAGAAGAAGAAGAAGAAAATGAGAAAAAGATAGAAATATATATCCAGGTAAAGAAGAAAAAAATTAAAAAAGGGAAAACAAAAAACTAAAACAGATAATGAAAAAAATACGAATGAAGAACGAATAAAAAACAGGAGAAAGAAGAAAAGGAAGAGGAGGAGGAGGAGGAGGAAGACAATAAACCCCATCCTCCCACTCTCCTTTCTTCCGTCTATATCGAGATCTTGAGCCGGAAATAGAGGAGGCGAAGGAAGAGTGTCTGCGCGGGTCACATATAACCTTTAGAGGCTGTTAAAGGGTTAAAGGGGAGGAGGAGGAGGAGGAGGAGGAGGAGGAGGAAGGATAAAAGTGAAGGGTATGGATAGACTGAGTTATGTCGATCGATAAATGGATAGATAGGTAATTGAAGAAGAAGAAGAAGAAGAAGAAGAAGAAGAAGAAGACGAAGGAGAAGAAGAAGAAGGAAAAGTATATCTAAAAGGAATAGAAGGAAAGAGAAGGAAAAAAGCAGTAAAGAAGAAGAAGGAAAAGGAAAAAAGAAAAAGCAGCAGAAGACGGAGAAGAGGAATAAGAAGAGGAAAGGCTGATATAGATAAAAATAAATAAATAGCAAACCAGAATAAAAAAAAATTTAAAAAATGAAGATAAAAAGATAAAGAAATAAACTAAGAGAGATAAATGATAAAAAAAGAGAGAAAAGAGGAAGAAGAAGAAAGTGTAGGTATAAAACAGGAAAAAGAAGAGAAGGAATAGAAAAAACAAAGACAAACAAAACAAAACATTCAATAAAAAGAAAAGAAACACGACCAAACAACTTCGAAATTAATCAAACAATTATTATATTTCTTAACACGTACTTTTATTTCCCCCGTGTGTGTGTGTGTGTGTGTGTGTGTGTGTGTGTACCTACCATGATTGTTCCTTTGGTGGTTCCTATAGTAGTACACACACACACACACACACACCAGCTGGGAGGGGGCGTGCTATATATAGGAGAGACAGCTGCTGGTTGAGGTTAGTACTGGTGCAGATGGGGAGGGGGGAGGTGCGTTGCTGGTGGGGGAGGGTGAGTAATGGCTTAATAGAGGAGCTGGGTAGTAGTAGTAGTAGTAGTAGTAGTAGTAGTAGTAGTAGTAGTAAGAACAGTGCAAATAATAGAAATAGAAATATGAATAAAAGTAGGAGGAGGAATTTCAATAGTAGTAGTAGTAGTAGTAGTAGTAGTAGTAGTAGTAGTAGTAGAAGTAGCACAAAGCAAATATATTGAGGTGAACATACTGACAAGCCAAAATCTCTCTCTCTCTCTCTCTCTCGTCCAATGCACTCAGAATATAATAAAACGTGAGAATTCTTCCACTTTTTAACGTAAACACACAAACCTACATCGATAGAATCTGACACCATTCCCGGCACACTAGATGGATCGAATACCATTATCGGGAGATTTAACGATTACTGAACTTATTAAAGGCGCCTGGAGGAAAGAGGAGAAGAAAAACAGAAGAAGAAGAAGAAGAAGAAGAAGAAGAAGTAGCATTAGTAGTAGTAGTAGTAGTATAAAGTAACAATAAGAGAAGAAAAAGAAGAAAACGAGGAAGATGATGATGATGAAGAAAGAAAAGAAAAAGAAGGAAAATGAGGATAAATAATTGGAAGAACATCAAAAAGAACAAGACAATGATAATTAGAAGACAAAAGTAAAAAGTTAACAAGAACAACAACAACAACAATAACAGGAAGCATCAAAACAGAACTTCCTCACTGAATCGATTATAAAAGGATCTGATGCCATTGAGAGAAGGTTAGATTCCACTGACGCCCAATTATAAAGGTAACAGGTAACAGACAGGTAGGAAATAAAACAGGTAATGACAGGTGCTAATGAGTTGCCAGGTGGTGCCACGTGACTTAATTGCCAGGTTTGTTCACACGATATATTTAGGTCAGGTAAACAGAGGTAGAATTGGATGCTTTGTTTATTACTTTCTTCATTGTTTACTCTACCGGTTTATTTACTTATTTGTTTACTTATTTGTTTATTGTAAAGGTTTGTGGTTAATATGTCCTTGTTGTTTATTTTTAGATTTTTATTTGTTTGTTGTCGTTGTTCTTGCTAAATATGGTATGCTGGTGGTGGTGGTGGTGGTGGTGGTAGTAGTAGTAGTAGTAGTAGTAGTAGTAGTAGTAGTAGTAGTAGAACGAAGAAGTAGTGGAAGAAAAAGAAGAAAGAGAAGAGGAAGATGATGATTATGAGGAAGAGGAGGAAGAAGAAAAAAAAAAGAAGAGCAAATGACGAAGACCACTACCATCACCACCACATAAGACAGACAGACAAACCGCAATACAGACACAGACACAAACAGACCAATAGACACAGACAGACAGACAGACAAAAAGTACGAGGAAAAGCCCAGATCAATGAATGCGTTAGTCACCCCTTCTACGAGAGAGAGAGAGAGAGAGCGTCAGACCTTCGTAGAAATGCCGTTCCTTCTCTCTCTCTCTCTCTCTCTCTGGCCAAGTATGTGATGATTGCTCTGGTGATGATGATGGTGGTGAGAACTAGACGGTCAGCCAATCACCAGTTCACCACCACCACAACCACCACCACCACAAACAACAACAACAACAACCGCAAAAAGATAAAAAAAGAAAACGAAGAAGAAATAAAAAAAAGCAAAATTCATTACCACTAACATTCTCTTTCCTTTTCCTTCTTCCATTTCCTCCTCTCCTCCTTCCTTCCTTTCTTCCATCTCCCCATCTTCCTTTCCTCTCTCCTTCCTTCTTTCTCCCTTCTCTTCTTCCATCTCCCCCCCTTCCTTTCCTCTCTCCTCCTTCCTTTCCCATACCTTCCCTTCTTCTCTCTCCTCCTTCCTTTCTTCCATCTCCCCCTTTCCTTCCCTCTCTCCTCCTTCCTTCCTTCCTTCTCCCTTCCCTTCCTTTCCTCGTCTCCTCCCTTTACTTCCCTATTCCTCCCTTTAACACTACCCCTTCCTCCCCTTATTTTCCCTTCACATCCTGCGTTCTCCCCTTTTCTCCCCTTCCGTTTCCTCCCCTCCCCACTGCTCTAGTTGTCTTCCCCTTCCTCCTCTCTTCATTGTTCCACTTTCCTTCCACTTCCTCCACTCCCATTTCCTCCTCTCATTTATCTTTCCATATGCCTCCTCACACTCCTCCCCTCCCTTCTCGTCATTCCTCTCAAATCGTTCCTTCTCCCCTTAACTTCTCCTCCACTCCTTTTCTTCCCATTCCTTCCCCTCTATTCCCCTCAAATGATACCTTCTTCCCCTTTCCCTCCCCTCATTTCTACCCTTTTCTTCCCCTCTTCCCCTTAAACCTTATCTCCTCCCCCTTTATCTTCCCTTTCTTTCCCCCAAAACCCTATCTCCTCCCCCTTTCTCTTCCCTTATTTCTCCCTTTTCTTCCCCTCTCCCCCTTAAACCTTATCTCCTCCCCCTTTCTCTTTCCTTATTTCTCCCCTTTCCTTCCCCTCTTTCCACTCAAACCCTATCTCCTATCCCTTTCTTCTTATTTCTCCCCTTTCCTTCCCCTCTCTCTTCCATTATTTCTCCCCTTTCTCTTCCCTTATTTCTCCCCTTTCTCTTCCCTTATTTCTCCCCTTTCCCCTCAAACCCAATCTCCTTCCCCTTTCTCTCCCCTCAACCCTTTTCCTTCCCCTCGAATCCCCTCAAACTATACCTCCCTTTTCCCCTCATATCAACCCCCACTTACAATCCTTCTCCCATACACCCCCACCACTTCCCCTTCCTCCCCTTCCCCTCCTTCCCCTTCATCCAGAGTGGTGCTGGATGGCTCACGCTTCCCGGCAGGGCGCGGATGAGTCACCCTTCAACGTACAAAGGGAGGATGACTCACGCTCCCTTCTCTCCCCTCACTCTCCTCCTCTCCCTTCCTCCTCTCCCTCCTTCTCTCCCCTCTGACTGGCTCTTCTTCGCTTCCCCTCACCCTCCTCCTCCTCCTCCTCCCCTTACCCTCGTTTTCTTCTTCTTCTTCTCCATCTTATTCTCTCCCCTCACCCTCCTCCTTTCCGGTCACCCTCCTCCTCCTCCTCCTCTTCCCCTCAGTCTTAGCTCCTCTCCTCCCTTCTTTCTCGCCTCTCTCCCCTCTTTCTTAATCCTCCTCCTCCTCCTCCCTTCTTTTGTACTTATTTACCTCCCTCATCTCCCCTTCTTTTCTCCTTCTCCTCCTCATCTTCTTCTCAATCTTAGTTCCTCCCCTTTCCTCCTCCTCCTCCTCCCCTTTCCTCCATTTTTTCCCTCCAGTTCTTAGTCTTCTCATCTTCCACTCTCCCTCGCGCCGTTTTCTTCCTCGGTCAGATTTCTCTCTCTCTCTCTCTCTCTCTCTCCAACCTCTTCTCCCTTCACTTCTTCCTTCCAGTCATCACACCTCCGCCTCTTCTTCTTCTTCTTCTTCTTTCACTTCCTCCTCCTGGTCATCATACATTCTCCTCCTCCTCCTCATCTTCTTCCTCCTCCTCCTCCTCCTTCAGGCCGTAGCGGAAGCCCAACAATGTATCTTCAACAATAGATGCCCGAGAGAGAGAGAGAGAGAGAACGTGGAGGAAGACGAGAGAGGAGAAGATATAATGTACGTGTTTTGAAGGGGGGAGGTGTGTGTGTGTGTGTGTGTGTGTGTGTGTGTGTGTGTGTGTTTTAAGCGTTGCAAGACAAGACCTTAAATAATGATTCTCTCTCTCTCTCTCTCTCTCTCTCATATTTGCCTGGTCAGGGAGCATTGTGTCGGCGAATTCTACAATCTCTAATCTCTCTCTCTCTCTCTCTCTCTCTCTCTCTCTCTCTCTGTCGATTCAGTTACTGGAGAGAGAGAGAGAAAAAAAAAACTGTTACAAGCGGATAATCTCAGCTATTCTCACTAACTAGAGATAGAAGTAGACTAATCTCATTTTCCGGGCCTGTTCTCTTATTAATCTCATCTCAAAATGGACTAAGCTCTTATCTCAATATGGCATAGATTGATCTCATTTTCTGTAACTGATCTATCACTAATCTCATTTTAAAGGGACAAAGCTCACTCTCATCTCACTAACGCTTCCCCCACTGAACAAGCTCACTTTTCCCACGATCTAAAAATAGTGTAGCCTGATCTCATTCTCACTAATCTCATCTTAAAGGGACAAAGCTCACTCTCATCTCACTAACGCTTCCCCCACTGAACAAGCTCACTTTTCCCACGATCTAAAAATAGTGTAGCCTGATCTCATTCTCACTAATCTCATCTTAAAGGGACTGAGCTCATTCTAATCTCACCCACTTATGCTACACCGATCAATGAGCTATTTCTCTCCTGCGTAGCTAGCTTTAAACACACACACACACACACACACACACACACACACACGCGCGCACACACACAGTTTCCATCAGCCAACAAGCCAGCCAACCCTCTCAAGTGTGTGTGTGTGTGTGTGTGTGTGTACGCGGTTGCCCACAGGAAGTCTGAGGCAACGTTAGCTTCAGCCCTTTCACTGACAAGAAGAGGAGGAGGAGGAGGAGGAGGAGGGAGGCATCAGCAAGAGAGTGACACCATTCATCGCTGATCCACTGCTGCCAACGCCTCGATTTTGTGCTACTGGATCCTTTTAAAGACCGAGGAGGAGGATCGAAGACTATCAACACGAGCAAGCAAAGGGGATGGAAGACTATGAAAACAAAACACACTAAATAAAAACAAATAAAAACTTGCCCTTGAGAACATATAAGTGGAGAAAGCAGAAAACATAGAATCCTAAAATAAACAGAAGATTAATAGGATCCAATCGCTTATGAGACAATCAAGATAAATGAACAAAAAAAGATTGGAAACTATAAAGGAAAACACCGAAAAAAACAAACACTGGAAAACATATAAACGAAAAAAAAAAGAAAACATGGAATCCTGAAATAAGCACCAGGACTCATAGGATCCAATCGCTTATGAGACAGTCAAGATAAATGAACAAAAAAGATTGGA
>NC_066567.1:3734474-3736974 GCF_024679095.1 Eriocheir sinensis | reverse complement strand
ACCGATAGCCAGTCACATCTTATCCTATTATCCCCCCCCCCAACACACACACACACACACACGCACGCACGCACCTGCCCTTGTCTCAACACTCAATGCCTGTGGCGGCGTCAAAGATGAAAAAAGAAGTGACAAAAAACTTTCCCTGACCCAACGGGTTTTCATGTTCGTTGACGCTCGAGTGAATTTTCTGATAATATTTTCTTGTTATTGTTGTCATCGCTGTTTTATTTCTTCACTCAGAACGGTATTACATATTTTTTGAACTAATATTGATACTTATTTTTTAAACTGTTATTACTTTCACTAACACTTTTTCTCCACCTCTTTCTCTACTACTACTACTACTACTACTACTAATAATAATAATAATAATAATAATAATAATAATAATAATAATAATAATGCTACTACTATTGCCACTACCATTGTTTTCCTTCTTTTCCCTCCTCATCTTTTTCCTTTTTTTCTACTACTACTACTACTACTACTACTACTACTACTACTACTACTACTACTACAACACCCACTAACACTGCTTCCCTCCTTCTCCTCCTCCTCCTCCTCTTCCTCCCCCTACAACTCCTAACACACCCACCCCTTCTATTTACCCTGCTAATAATGTCATCCTCCTGTTGCTCCTTATTTTAAAGAGGCTCGTATGAGATAATTAAATATGTATGAGACAGTTCAGGTGTGTCAGCATCTTCTTAAAGGGGAAGACACCTGTACCACCTGTAAGCCCGCCAGCCGCCAGCCAGCCAGTCGCCAGGTGAAGCAAGGAGGTAAAAAGGCCGCGAGAAAATATATATATGTGTGTGTGTGTATGTGTGTGTGTGTGTGTGTGTAAGTGAGACAAGAGGAATGCGAGGAAAGTGGAAAACAAGGACAGCTAAGTGGAGACGCAGGGAGGAAAATGGGGGATGATTTCTACTGCTACTACTACTACTACTACTACTACTACTACTACTACTACTACTATTATTACTACAACTATTGCTGCTGCTGCTGTACGAATGTTGTTTTTGTTGATGCTGTTGTTAGTCATGCCTTTAGAGAAGAAAATAGGTTAGAATGTTACACCCTGATTATGGAACTATCACAACTACTACTACTACTACTACTACTACTACTACTACTACTACTACTACTACTACTAAAACAACATCAACAAATAGTCAAATACTACTACTACCATTACTATTATTGCAACACGAACGAAAAAGAACTACTACTACTACTACTACTACTACTACTACTACCACTACTACTACTACTACTACTACTACAAAACAAGAGTGTAGACACAACTGAAGAAGCAGAATGTAAATTGACACAAACGACCTTGGTTTAGCAATATAAAATCACGATGAAGATAATAAAAAAAGAAACAGGACGAATAACAAACAAAACAATAAATAATGCAGGTAATGAGAAGTTATGATCAACTACAATGAGAGGGAAACAATAGTAGCAAAGCAATTAGCGAAAAAAATCTTAAAAACATAATTCCGGTTATAATTATGAGAAACAATGAGAGAGAGAGAGAGAGAGAGAGAGAGAGAGAGAGAGAGAGAGAGAGAGAGAGAGAGAGAGAGAGAGAGAGAGAGAGAGAGAGAGAGAGATTACAGATGAGAAGACATTAACTACATCCTTGGACTTCACACACACACACACACACACACACACACACACAAAACAGCCCTGACCAGAATTGAGGTTTGACAACAGGAATGTATACGTGTGTGTGTGTGTGTGTGTGTGTGTGTGTGTGTGTGTGTGTGTGTGTGTGTGTGTGTAAATCAAGGACGTTCAAGGTAGCAAATAACACCTCTCTTTTTTTTTACTTTTTTTTCTATCTTCACACACACACACACACACACACACACACACACACACACACACAAAGGGCTTCTCCCCCAACCCTAAGGTATTTAACTTATGAAGAACTACACTAAAAGAAAAAGTTAAATCTGCCAACTCTAAAATGAGAGAAGAAAAAAAAAGAGGGGATAAGATAATGTGATAATAGAGAGCCACTGGAAAAGAGAAGAAAGAAAGATATGATGATAAAAATAAGTGACAGGAAAAGACGAAAGGTTAAGAAATGGGAAAAATATGATAAAAAAAGGAGATAAATGAGTGACAGGAGGAGAGAAAATGAGAAAATATGACAGATAAAAAAAAGAAGTGACAAGATATATGTAAAAATAAGTAAAAAATAACAAATGGGAAAATAATGTGATAAACGAGTGACAGGAAGAGAAAAAAAGAGAAAATATGATAACGTGACAATTAAAAGTGACAGAGGAAAAGGTAAACGTAAAAATGAACAAATACCAAACGAGAAAAATGTGATAGAGTAACAGGAGAAGAAAAAAAGAGAAAATATGATAACGTGACAATTAAAAGTGACAGGAAAAGGTAAACGTAAAAATGAGCAAATACCAAACGAGAAAAACGTGATAGAGTAACAGAAGAAAAAAAGAGAAAATATGAT